>NC_042980.1:30456511-30756511 GCF_901001165.1 Salmo trutta | reverse complement strand
TCATTATGATTCTACCCCCCCCCCCCCGAGATCCCAGTTGTCTTGAAAGCAGCATAAATCCAGAGAATGCCTGACATTGATGATAAAATTTGCCCACGAAGGACCGCCGCGCCACCTTCCTTTTCAAGTGGCACAGCACAACAAGGTGAGTCTAATGTATTGTATGCTGCTGCATAAATGATGTAATATGCCAGGGAGATATGTGTACTGTAGCTAAGAAAGTAATACTAAGTGTATGCTGTGTAGTAAGCTGTTAATAGCCCATGTGCCTCACCCTAATAATTTGGTCTTTTCACCTCTTAATTTCGCCTACTGTTCTGACTTGGTGGTGCACATGTAGCCTATAAACTGTTTTTGAGAAATGTAATCATTGAATATTGTAAGAGCTTTCATTGTTTATATGCCCCCTTTATTTATTCTATGGTTCTGACTTGGTGTACAGGGAGAACACTGTAAGAACGGCCTATGTTCTGAATTCTGTTGCTGTACATTTCAAAAGTGCTGAACAAATAGTTGTAATGACTATGTCCATCCTAGCTCGCTCATTAATGTCTTAATCGAAATTACAGATTGCCTCTTATCCACTTGTTGTCCCCTTATGCCATAGTTTGTACATCAATTGTCAGTAGAAACCACATTTGTCTCCTGCTGTGTTCCGGTCGAATTAGACCGATTTACAAGTTTTCTCTCTGAAAAATGTAGTTCATTTAATCTGATTGTCATAAGGTTCCATGACTTTGTCCACACAGGGCATCTAAACACACAAAACACATTTTTATGATTTTCATTACATTTTGGGTGTTTTATTTAACTTTTGTACACCTGTGATGTTCCCGGTCATTAGATGGGTGAGACTACAATTACTGTATAAAATTGAGTTCAGGCACATGCCCATTCATCAGATGGACACACTTCTCCTCCCAGACCCCCACATGCATGTTGAGCACACACACACACACACACACACACACACACACACACACACACACGTCCCTTCTTGGCTTCCATGGCAACCCCCACGGGAACCTTTCCCCAATAGAATCTTTCCCCCCCACTGGAATCACACCTGTGGCATTCTCACAAACAATCGCAACATTGTTTCAATAATATATAGAACTTTTCTTGCAGCTCTGGTATATAAAGTTTTTTTGAGGTCTTGCTCACAATTCATTCTGTGGCAGCACAATGACCAAACGATATATACTGTATGTCAGGCTCTTGATCCAATCTTTGATCATGACACTGGTGAGGAGGAGAGAGTCCTTGTTAAACTTGGACACAAAGTAGTCTGTTATAAATAGCACAATATGTTTCATCTGAGTTGTATGAGCTCTATGAGCTCAGGTCAATGAGGCCTACAGGCCATAAATAGCAAATACAAGTTGTAATGTTCTTGTAAACTTGACATTTTCACAAGAACTTAAGTTGATAAAAATATCTAACACAACATTAGGTGATCATATATTATTATGGATTTATTATCAGCTACAATGGGGCGGCATTTTGGACCGGGAACACAGAATGAATTAACATGAAACGAACACAACAGGAGGGTTAAGCAAGTCAGCCATATCAGCGATGTTTTTTTAAAAGACCGTAAATGAGACAGAATGAACTGTCTCGCTGCCAGACAAGGCTCCGCTGATAGCCAGGTGTAGCAGTGGTAAGCTGTTGGGACAGCTTTATGTAGGCCCTAACAGTTTGTGGGCAACATTTGTCACCATTATAGTGCAATTCATGTATTGTTTAGTGTTGTTTTGGGTTGTGTAGTGGCTTTGCTGGCATGCATCCCACATGTTTTTTTGCCCCACCAAGATTCCCATGCTAAAATCGCCACCGACGACAAGGGAATAATATCATATGTATTTTATGCCACTAGTTTGTTATTCGAGGCGCATATTCATTGCACTTACGTGTGTTGTTTATGAAGCAGAATCCGTCATATGCCTTGCAGATGCCGAACTGCGTTACAACAAGACTGCCCACATCGCTCGGCTCGTCTGTGTACGGAAGATAACTATGGCCGTGCAGAACACCCAGGCAATCTTACAGTTCCTTCTGATCCGATTAGACATATAATGTACACAGATGATAATAATAGCTAAGTGGTTTCATAGTATATTATGAAATTAGCTGTTGTGTAAAATGTGCCATGTAAAAACACACTGGTATATTAAATGAAGGTTGCTGTAGCTTTATTGGACTTTCAGTCGCATAATTCATAATTTTTTCATATATATTATATTCGATTTAGATTTAATAATATTTTGTCATGAAGTTGTTACATATGCGGTTTGTACAATTGTGCGCACTTACTAACGCAGGAAAGTAAAAACACTATTTCTGGGCAACAGATTACAGACTTTTCCCGACAGGTGTCACTGTTGTACTGTGCTTGGACAGAGTCAGAGAGGTGACTGAGGTGTCTTACCAAACACGTCCATGTCCCAGGCAACCTATTATGTAGATCCATATGATTCAATCCAAAGAGAATGGTAAAGATAAGCAGTGCAAATTCTGTATTTTATTCAGCGCTTATCTTTTCTATTCATTTGAGGTTTAGGCAGACATACCATACCAACGACATGGGATGTGAATTCATCACGACATAAGATAACTTTAAGGTCAGAAAGAAAACGTGTTGGGGTGTGTGTGTTGGGGTCAGGCGGGTCACCTGTCACTCTGCTGAGCATTGTGGGCTCTGTGGAGTAGAGGTGCCAATGTCACCCCGAGGAGGGCAGAGAAGCCTCCCTCTCAGAACTCAGGTCACAGCTCTGACACCTAACTATCTAATTAGGCATCATCTACAATATCATTTTGCAGTTTAAGCATGCCAATACGCACACACACACACACACACACACACACACACACACACACACACACACACACACACACGCGCACACACGCACACACGCACACACGCACACACACACACACCTATCTACATTGACGGGACAGTAGTGGAGAGGGTGGAGAGTTTTAAGTTCCTCGGCGTACACATCACGGACAAACTGAAATGGTCCACCCACACAGACAGCGTGGTGAAGAAGGCGCAACAGCGCCTCTTCAACCTCAGGAGGCTGAAGAAATTCGGCTTGTCACCAAAAACACTCAAACTTTTACAGATGCACAATCGAGAGCATCCTGTCGGGCTGTATCACCGCCTGGTACGGCAACTGCTCCGCCCACAACCGGAAGGCTCTCCAGAGGGTAGTGAGGTCTGAACAACGCATCACCGGGTGCAAACTACCTGCCCTCCAGGACACCTACACCCCCCGATGTCACAGGAAGGCCAAAAAGATCATCAAGGACATCAACCACCCGAGCCACTGCCTGTTCACTCCGCTATCATCCAGAAGGCGAGGTCAGTACAGGTGCATCAAAGCTGGAACCGAGAGACTGAAAAACAGCTTCTATCTCAAGGCCATCAGACTGTTAAACAGCCATCACTAACATTGAGTGGCTGCTGCCAACATACTGACTCAACTCAAGCCACTTTAATAATGGGAAAATTGGATAAGAGCGTCTGCTAAATGACTTAAATGTAAATGTAAATGTAATGTAATCAATTTATCCCTTGCCACTTTATATTATTTATATTAGATCATGTTTACAGAACCTACATTATTCATCTAATATGTATATACTGTACTCTATACCATCTACTGCATCTTGCCATCCTGATGTAATGTATCACTAGCCACCTTAAACAATGCTGCTTTATATGTTTTCATACCCTACAATTCTCATCTCATATGTATATACTGTACTCTATACCATCTACTGCATCTTGCCTACGCCGTTCGGCCATCACTCATTTATATATTTTTATGTACATATTCGTATTCATTCCTTTACACTTGTGTGTATAAGGTAGTTGTTGTGGAATTGTTAGATTACTTGTTAGATATTACTGCATGGTCGGAACTAGAAGCACAACCATTTCGCTACACTTGCATTAACACCTGCTAACCATGTGTATGTGACAAATACATTTGATTTGATTTGATTTTGACCTACCTACATGTATTGGAGCTTTCTGACTTTCATGGTCATCTGAGATAGTCATCGCTATAAGATGCTTATATGAAAGCCTTCCCTTCTGGGAAGGCTTTCCACTAGACGTTGGAACATTGCTGCGGGGACTGGCTTCCATTCAGCCATGAGCATTAGTGAGGTCGGACACTGATGTTGGACGATTAGGCCTGGCTTGCAGTCAGCGTTTCAATTCAACCCAAAGGTGTTTAATGGGGTTGAGGTCAGGGCTCTGTGCAGGCCAGTCAAGTTTTTCCACACCGATCTCAACAAACCATTTCTGTAAATACCTTGCTTTGTGCACGAGGGCATTGTCATGCTGAAACAGGAAAGGGCCTTCCCCAAACTTGCCACAAAGTTGTAAGCACAGAATTGTCTAGAATGTCATTGTATGCTGTAGTGTTAGGATTTCCCTTCCCTGGAAGTAAGGGGCCTAGCCCGAACCATGAAAAACAGTCCCAGACCATTATTCCACCTCCACCAAACTTTACAGTTGACACTATGCATTCGGCAGGTAGCGTTCTCCTGGAATCCGCCAAACCAAGATTAGTCCGATAGACTTTTAGATGGTGAAGTGTGATGTATCACTCCAGAGAACGCGCTTCCATTGGTCCAGAGTCCAATGGTGGCAAACTTTACATCACTCCAGCCGACGCTTGGCATTGCCCATGGTGAACTTAGTGTTGTGTGCGGCTGCTCGGCCATGGAAACCCATTTAATGATGCTCCAGTTTTGAACTCGGTCGGGAGTGCCACATTGAAAGTCATTGAGCCCTTAAGTAAGGCCATTCTACTGCCAATGTTTATCTATGGAGATTGCATTGCTGTGTGCTCGATTTTATACACCTGTCAGCAACGGGTGTGGCCGAAATAGCCGAATCCACCAATTTGAAGGGTTGTCCACATACTTTTGTATGTATAGTGTATGTTATGTTATTTTGTCTTCTAAAAATTACAATAGGCCTTGTACCATGGCAAATACTGATTGGATGCTTGCCAGTCTCTTGGCAAGCATCCAATCAGTATTTGCCATGGTACAAGGAGACGAGAGAGAGAGAGAGAGAGAGAGAGAGAGAGAGAGAGAGAGAGAGAGAGAGAGAGAGAGAGAGAGAGAGAGAGAGAGAGAGAGAGAGAGAGAGAGAGAGAGAGAGAGAGAGAGAGAGAGAGAGAGAGAGAGAGAGAGAGAGAGAGAGAGAGAGAGAGAGAGAGAGAGAGAGAGAGAGAGAGAGAGAGAGAGAGAGAGAGAGAGAGAGAGAGAGAGAGACGCAGAGGGAGAGAGAGAGAGAGATGAATGGTAGGGGTCACTTAAAAATGCCGTTGTTTTTGAAAGAATGTTTTTTTTTGCCATTAAAATAACATCAAATTGATCAGAAATACAGTGTAGACATTGTTAATGTTGTAAATTACTATTGTAGCTGGAAACGGATGATTTTTTTTGTGGAACATCTACATAGGCATCCAGAGGCCCATTATCAGCAATCATCACTCCTTCGTTCCAATGGCGCGTTGCGTTAGCTAATCCAAGTTTATCATTTTAAAAGGCTAATTGATCATTAGAAAACTCTTTTGGAATTATGTTAGCACAGCTGGAAACTATTGTTCCGATTAAAGAAGCAATAAAACTGGCCTTCTTTAGACTAGTTGAGTATCTGGAGCATCAGTATTTGTGGATTCGATTACAGGCTCAAAATGGCCAGAAACAAAGAACTTTTTCTGAAACTCGTCAGTCTATTCTTGTTCTGAGAAATGAAGGCTATTCCATGCAAGAAATTGCCAAGAAACTGAAGATCTCGTACAACGCTGTGTATTACTCCCTTCACAGAACAGCGCAAACTGGCTTTAACCAGAATAGAAAGAGGAGCAAGAGTTGTGGTGGTTAATTTATTTTCAATCAAATGAGGAGAGACAAACTTATCATACAAGTCAGAGTAAATTTTAAACTAAATCTTTATTCACTTATTAATAAGGGAGTAGGTCAATACAACACACACATATAAAGTGAATCGATTGAGTGCTCTACGATAATGATGGCTGGTTGATGAATCACCCTCAGATGATTCATTGAGAGCCCCGAGACAAAAATACAAAGGTCTTTTATAACCAAGATACACCCCTTTCAGTCTACATGACGAACAACAGATGTATGGAATGGGTCACAAGGTTAAGATTTGTATGAAAGATACTTATAATTCACAGCAGACAGTATCTGCTGTAAAAACAGTTCTCTTTGTGTAGAGACTAAGGTCTGGCCCTGGGGTCATCTCATCCTGGTACCTTATACAACAGAAACATTAATTCATGCTCTGGAATGCGGTCTCTTTAGGTTTTATCACCCAAAGGACATCGTAAATCTCCTGTCAGAGTCATCTCCCAGAGGCACAATAGAGTTATTATAACCCTCTATTCTGTTGCATAAAACAACCATTTGATGCAATAAAAGTATTATAACGTAATCTTGCAATTTTGCTCACAGAAAACAAGTACTTTAAAGTGTCTAGTTTGAGAAACAGACGCCTCACAAGTCCTCGACTTGCAGCTTCATTAAATAGTATCCGCAAAACACCAATCTCAACGTCAACAGAGAAGAGGCGACTTTGGGATGCTGGCCTTCTAGGCAGAGTTGCAAAGAAAAAGCCATATCTCAGACTGGCCAATAAAAAGAAAAGATTAAGATGGGCAAAATAACACAGACACTGGACAGAGGAACTCTGCCTAGAAGGCCAGCAAAGTATTCACACACCTTTACTTTTTCCACATTTTGTTGTGTTACTGCCTGAATTTAAAATGGATTACATTTAGATTTTGGCCTACACACCATACCCCAAAATGTCAAAGTGGAATTATGTTTTTAGAAATGTTAACAAATTAATAAAAAATGTAAAGCTGAAATGTCTTGAGTCAATAAGTATTCAACCCCTTTGTTGTGGCAAGCTTAAATAAGTTCAGCAGTAAAATGTTTCTTAAGTCACATATATTTGCATGGATTATGTGTGCAATAAAAGTGTTCAACATGATTTTTGAATGACTACCCAATCTCTGTACCCCACACACAATTATCTGTAAGGTCCCTCTGCAGTCAAGCAATGAATTTCAAGCACAGATTTAACAACAAAGACAAGGGAGGTTTTCCCTCGCAAATAAGGGCACCTATTGGTAGACATTGAATATCCTTTGAGCATGGTGAAGTAATTAATTATGCTTTGGATGGTGTAGGAATACATCCAGTCAATCACTACAAATATACAGGGGTCTTTCCTAACTCAGTTACCAGAGAAGAAGGAAACTGCTCGGGGATTCCACCTTGAGGCCAATGGTGATTTAAACAGTTACAGAGTTTAATGGCTGTGATATGAAAAAACTGAGGATGGATCAACAACATTGTAGTTACTCCACAATACTAATCTAAATGACAGTGAAAAGAAGGAAGCCTGTACAGAATAAAACATATTCCTAAACAAGCATGCTGTTTGCAATAAGGCACTAAAGTAATACTGCAAAAAATGTGGCAAAGAAATTAACTTTTGTTTTGAATACGAAGAGTTATGTTTGGGACAAATCCAACACAACACATCACTGAGTACCACTTTTCATATTTTAAGCATAGTGGTGGCTGCGTCATGTTATGGGTATGCTTCTCATCGGCAAGGACTAGGGAGTTTTTTGTTGTTGTTGCTAAAAATAAACTAAATAGAGCTGCATGTAAGCACAGACAAAATCCTAGAGGAAAACCTGGTTCAGTCTGGTGAAGGAGAATAAGATGTGGGAGGAGGCTCTGGAGTACTGTAAGGAGAACGATACTGACTTGGTCAGCCTGCTCTCTGAGACTAAGCTGGATCTGGCCTGTGAGGACAGCCAGGAGGCCCAGAAGGACCACTTGTATACGGCTTTGCGGTACCTGGCTGGCAGCTGGCAGTGGGTGAATGGACTCTGACATTGCTTGTCCTAATATGAATATATTTATTAATTCCATTATTTAAATTTTTGATTTTTGTGTATTGTTGTGTTTTGTTAGATATTACTGCACTGTTGGAGCTAGGAACATAAGCATTTCGCTACACCCGCAATAACATCTGCTAAATATGTGTATGCGACCAATAACATTTGATTTGGTTGAATGGTGACCCCCTGGAGTTCGAGGCTTGGTTCCAGGGACAGGCCCCAATGTTCAGCCTGGAACTTCTGCCACTGAGACAGAGAGATTTTTTAAAAACTTTGATTTGTTTTTTAGTTATTTCTACTGTAGTCCCGAAGAAGGTAATGGCATTGCAGGTAATGGTAATAATATTACATGAGAGAGAGAGATGACAGTGAGTCTCTAGATCTGATTAAAGATGCACTTAGAAAATCATACAAATGTAATTTCTGTTTATCTGTATATTGATATCTTATCATATTTTTTGTTCTGATGTCGTTGAAAAAATATGAGTAGACCTTTTACCATGGCGAATAATGATTGGTTGATTGCCATTAGCTATCTTTATAAACCATTATTAAATATTATTTTCTCAGTACATGTTTTGTGTAAGAGGGAAATATATTTTGAGTGCAAATGTATCTCTGTTTGAAATCGCTGTCAATCTAGCCCCTACCTGAAAGACACTTGTGGAGATCCAGTGGAAAGGGGTTGATTTAGGATTGGGGGAAATATTTAAAGAAATAGACTACACTGAGTGTACAAAACATTAGGAACACCTTTCTTATATTGCATCACTTTGCCCTCAGAACAGCCACAATTAGTCAGGGCATCCACAGGGATGCTGGCCCGTGTTGACACCAATGTTTCCCACAGTTGTGTCAAGTTGGCTGGATGTTCTTTGGGTGGTGGACCATTCTTGATACACACAGGAAACATTTGAGTGTGAAACACCCAGCAGCGTTGCAGTTCTTGACACACTCAAACCGGTGCGCCTGGCACCTACTACCACACCCTGTTCAAAGGCACTTAAATATTCTGTCGTGCCCATTCACCTTCTGAATGGCACATTTACACAATCCGTCTCAATTGTCTCAAGGCTTAAAAATCCTTCTTTAACCTGTCTCCTCCCCTTCATCTACACTGATTGAAGTGGATTTAACAAGTGACATCAATAAGGGATCATAGCTTTCATCTGGATTCACCTGGTCAGTCAATCATGGAAAGAGCAGGTGTTCTTAATGTTTTGAACACTCGGTGTATGTCTTCTCAATGCAATGTTCAAACACATCCCCAGACAGGTTTAACACATGTAGATGATCCAAATTACAAGGCTTTAAGACAATAGAGGTTGGTCATCCTTAGTAATAGGAGAGTAGAGTTAAAGGTGCAGTCAACTGTTATTCTCTGTCAAAAGTGTTGCACCTGACACACAGATCACCATAACGTATTACCACATGTTCCTAATGCTTTGTACACTCACTGTGTATCTGTAAAAGGGAGTAGTAGTGTCCCTCTCTTTGCTTAATGTCAAACACTTCTTTTAAAGACTCCACTGGCTGCAGTCTCTTTGTTACATAAAGCTGGTGTCTGTGGGACCCTGAGCGATGGGTCCATGAATGTCACAGCACAATGTCCACGGCTCCCCCTATAGGCAGTGTGTGTGTGTGTTTGTGTGTGATTCTGTGTGATTAACATGAATATCACAGCAGAAACTCTGCTGTTACCTCTAAAGACAGCATGATGCAGTGATGAGAGGGGTGATAGGGAGAGCACCTGTTGAGTTACATAACTATGAATGACATAACCCGAAGTCTGAACATATCCACGCTGTTGCCTCAGTTGATTCAATAAGAAAGTGACATTTTCAAGTGGACTAAAAGGGAGCCATTCATTCCAATGCATAGAATAGTGCATACTTACTCAAGTGATGATCCCACTGTAAAAACCTACAGTAACATATTCTACATCTAAGGACTTGTTTTGAAACTAGGGTGTTGTCCCTTTCTGTGTTACCCCTGTGACTGGGTCATCATGGCTTGGACTGGGTTTTCTGACCTGAGGGTGCGATTATTACCCCACATGTATCTGAGTCAGGCTCTGCATCTCATTCTAGCCACAGCATAAAGCCTGAAACTGGGTCACAATCATAATACAGGCTCCCGGGCCTACAATGGACCAAGCCATAATAATGTGACACACCTATAGTCACACACACTCTGTAAGTGGGTCAAACTGGACAGAACAACAATCATATGAAACAGACTGTCTAAAATCAGATAACTCTACAATGACATGACTACATTTATGTTAATATAGGGCTCAGACTTGAGCAACCAAATCAGGAAACAGACCAATAACAGATCATTGGAGTCAGTCATCTGGCCACAACTTTGTTATTGCCAGACAACAAGACATATCATATTTCCACAGCAGACAGCCAACCATGGGTCTTCAATCCAAAGGGCTTTATTGGCATGGGAAATATTGCCAAAGCAAGTGAAATAGATAATAAACAAAAGTGAAATAAACAAAAGTGAAATAAACAATAAAAAATTAACAGTAAACATTACAATCACACGTCTCTCTCTCTCTCTCTCTCTCTCTCTCTCTCTCTCTCTCTCTCTCTCTCTCTCACACACACACAAACTCTCTCTCTCTCTCACACACAAACTCTCTCTCTCTCTCTCTTTCTCTCTCTCTCTCACACACACAAACTCTCTCTCTTTCTCTCTTTTTCTCTCCCTCGCTCTCTCTCTCTTACACAAACTCTCTTTTTCTCTCACTCTCTTTCAAAACTGTCTCCTTACCCATGTCTGTCTCTTTTTAGTCTGTCCTGTGTAGATAGAAATGTAGCTGCTCCCAGTATGATGTAGTGCTGACATGAGGAGAGGAGAGGAGACATGATTCAGGCGGGTTTTATTTACATTCCTTTCAATCGACCTTCCTCAGAGTTAGCTCCAAAGTTAACAACTACTACAGACAAATCTATGCTGGGTGGGAGACTGGAGCAGAGTAGAATAATGTTGTACCTCGCCTGAAGAGGACTGGAGTTCAACTCTGACAAGAGCTGACACAAAGAGAGCTCCAAACAATGACATGCTGATGCTGTAGAACAATGAGTAAACCCCACAGGCATAAAGAGAAGGCAAATACTGACCCAGAACAAAACAAATATGTACCAGGACAAACATAGGCTCCAAGCAATGAAAGGATACACAACATTGTCCTTCAAACTTTACGAAGGATATACCTGATACTCGAAGATGGTTTCGGGCAAAAGGAGATTAGACAGGGATGAACTACAGCTTTTATTTATTTTTCAAGGTAGAGAAGAACATACAGTGCATAAATAAATGTATAATAGTGTTGTATCTGATATCAATAACTCCTCATCTCACATTGACCTTGAAAGCTCTTCTATCATGAACGAACCAAAAAATGCTTTATGTTTGATGAAACTGAACTTCCCAACCGTCAAGCTCATGATCTTATCCTCCTATGTGAGGGGAGGAACAGGATTAAAGGGTACAATTGCAAATCCCTTTTTCTCAGGAAACGTTCTAAAGCTATCAAGAGCCGAACCGAGAAGAGTGTTTGAGGAGGATTGATTTTAAATGTCTTTGCCTTTGTCTTGTTTTATGTGGCAGCAACAGCTCACAGACTGCTCATGGTTCTCCACCATGTCCCAGTTACTGTTAATACTCAACAGTAACTGAGCTCATTCCCTCACCCTCTCCTCTTGTGTCTCTGCACACATGTATAATGGCAGTTCAATCAAGTACAAGCTTAACTGAATGACCACAGAGACAGAATACATTATGGAATTTAATTGAATAGTTTTGGGTAGGCCTCGTCTCAGAGGAATGCTCCTCAGACTGCCATAACCCCCCCCCCCCCCCCCCTGCTGGGAGAACAGGGATCCGATGACAGACCTTCAGTTTGTGGTGGTGGGCAGGTGGAAGGTCGTTAGAAGACTGTTGCTGCAAAACAGCAAGTGGGAGACACAAGGTTTGAGTTGACATATAAATACTCCCCTAGATTCATGCCCATTGGTTGAAAGAAAGGAAACTGATTATTGCATGAGTGATATTGAGCATCTGTTCCTAATGTTTTGTACACTCAGTGTAAATACCTGCTATGCCGATGAGAGAGACAGGAAGCGATGTGAATTATATGAGTTTACTAGATGAATATAAAGTGACGAGCCATTCAGACCAGCCTTACTTATTGAGCTTTCGTAAACTACATTATATTGGTGTGTTGAAGTGGTAGTGTATAGTCAGTTCTTTGAACATGACTTGGAAATAAAATACATTCATTTCTCAGTCTCAGTCTCTTCAGCATAGTGACAGACACAGTTCACTTGCAGGCTAAATACTATGGAGCAGAGATGTTGGCTGGTAGCAGGTTCCGTGTTAACCTTGGGCAGTGGCAGTTCCAAACATGTCTGCCTCTGGTGCCAAAACATGTCTGCCTCTGGTGCCAAAACATGTCTGCCTCTGGTGCCAAAACATGTCTGCCTCTGGTGCCAAAACATGTCTGCCTCTGGTGCCAAAACATGTCTGCCTCTGGTGCCAAAACATGTCTGCCACTGGTGATGATATACAGAGTGACAGACCAAACGGATGTGCGTGTTATGTATTTGAAAGTATTACATACAAGCACATCCAGTGTTTTTAAGCAGGACATGGTATATAAAAAGATATGTTCAATAAAAGGTTAATCGAAACAACGCTTCATCAGGTCTTCATCTGGTCTTACACTGGTAAACCTTCGAGATGTTCATGTACAGTATATTTCATTACATAAGAATTGTCTATGGAGAAAACACTTGAGTGCCTTTGAGGTAACTGTAATGGGCCCTCTGTTAGCTGCTGACTGTGCCATGCAGCATTAGGAAAGCGTTTGGGGAGGGCCTGTGGCTTTCTGGGAAGGGTCACAGCTGAGCACACAGTTTGAGAACAGCAGAGCCCCATGGTCCTGGCTGTATGCAAGGCCGACCATGCATTTGTTTTATTAATATCTCTGATGTTTCACAAACAATTTAATTAAAATGGAAACGTTGTTTGTAAGATCCATTAATTATACAGAGCGTCTTGTAGATCACCATTGGGCTGGAGTTTTTTGCTTTTTATATAGTATTATAAAAGTTTTGTGCCTCTAAAACTGAACGGCCTTATGAACTTTATTAGCAAATGCTACAATTGAATAATTGACCAGTACATCAAGCACACAGTCCATGTCTGCTTCCACCAATCACCCCTCAGGGCAGCTTCAAGAGAGCAGTGTGATAGGTGGAGACAGTTTGACTGGACTGTGTGGTGCTGCCACAGCAGTGTGTGGTGATGTGTGTGTGACACACAGAGCTGGCATCTTGCTCTCTTGTGGCTAGGAGGTGTGTTGAATTCAAGGAGGTCACAAAGTGGCCTGGTGGTGTAATGCTGTAGTGTGGCCCTTGCCTGGAGTCCAGTGCTGCACTGTGCCACGTTGTGTGCTATAAGCGGCAAACTGACATTTACACAACAGTGGAATGAGAGACTGTTTACATTTAGGTATTGGCCCCTGATATTTTTACTGCTGAAAATATGTCATGGTACAGACGTGAATTGTTGTAAAGTCTAGAGCAATGCTGATTTCTGTTTACACTGCATGTGTGTATGTTTGCGTGACTTGTATTAGCTCCCCAAGCGAATGCCAAGGCTTTAGCTCTGTGAAATAACAATCTTGTGGCACAAAGACCGCACAGGTCCAAACCCAGTCAGTCACACAAGCTTTCATTTCACCTTCAACTGTCCTCTGCAGGGCCTATGTGCGTATATTTTCCTTGTTGGGTGTTTGTTACTCACCCAGCCTTCACATTGGTTCATCCCGCAGCGTCAATTCTGTTTACCAAAAGTGGCCCACTAGGCGGCGCACATTCCTCCAGAGGCTCAGACAAAAAAAACACTTTGAGCTGTTTAACGCCATGTTGTGAGGTTGTCTTTCCCCAGAACCCCTAGCCCATTGGCACAAAACAGTGTTGACTGTCTCTCAATCTGACAGGAAGTCTGTTGTGGAGAGAGTTCATTTTGTCTGTTGTAAGAAATTGTAGAAATGACAAGAAGAAAGAGAAAGAAAGATCTACCCCCCACTATCAGACAGCATTGCTCTCTTTGTATCAGATTGGTAGTAAACTGTGGTGACTTAGTCATATGTTGCCGACCGCCTCGATTCGGTCTTATGTAGCAAAATTTAAAATGCTGTTTTTTATATTGGATAAAAGTAGAGACTCAGAGGTAGAAAATTGTATAGTATACACTGCAGTTGAGGAACAATGGGAAAGTCATTCTGCTTTGAAGGTTGATAAACTTGTAACCCCACTTTTGAGAAAATGGCCCTTGAATGTTTTGGTACACCTACAGTGAGGGAAAAAGTATTTGATCCCCTGCTGATTTTGTACGTTTGCCCACTGATAAAGAAAGGATCAGTATATAATTATAATGGTTGATTTTATTTGAACAGTGAGAGACAGAATAACAACAAAAAAATCCAGAAAAATGCATGTCAAAAATGTTATAAATTGATTTGCATTTTAGAGAGGGAAATAAGTATTTGACCCCCTCTCAATCAGAAAGATTTCTGGCTCCCAGGTGTCTTTTATACACGTAACAAGGTATGTGAGTCAAATAAAAAATCTAATCAAATGTTATTTGTCACATGCGCCGAATACAACAGGAGTAGAATTTACTGTGAAATGCTTACTTAAGCCCTTAACCAACAATGCAGTTTTAAGAAAATATTTACTAAATAAACTCAAGTAAAAAAAAAACGAGCACAATAAAATAACAATAACGAGGCTATATACAGGGGGTACCGGTACTGAGTCAGCGTGTGGTGGTACAGGTTAGTCAAGGTAATTTGTACATGTAGGTAGGGATAAAGTGACTTTGCATAGATAATAAATAGCGAGTAGCAGCAGTGTAAAAACACAGGGGGGTGTCAATGCAAATAGTCCAGGTTGTTCATCAGTCTTCTGGCTTGGGGACAGAAGCTGTTAATGAGCCTTTTCGACCTAGACTTGACACTCCAGAACCGCTTGTGGTGTGGTAGCAGAGAGAACAGTCTATGACTTGGGTGACTGGAGTCTTTGACAATTTTTGGGGCCTTCCTCTGACACTGCCTAGTATATAGGTCCTGGATGGCAGGAAGCTTGGCCCCGGTGATGTACTGGGCCGTACGCACTACCCTCTATAGCGCTCGGATGCTGAGCGAGTGGAGCTGAGCTGAAGCAGAGCGAGTAGCGGAGCGTGCCCATTTTGACTTGAGCATGGAGCAAGATTCCCAAAGGCTGGAGCGTCGGCCTTCTCGCACACTCCAATTTCACTCCAGTAGCGCTCCATTAAGGCTCACTTCACGAGCTCAGGGCATGCCTGGCCCAGCATGCATTTAGTAGTCTACTTGTGTGCTGCTATAGCCCCTTGCTTCAGCTACTGTCAAATTATTTTTATAAAGAAACTGATAAAACATGTGCTAAATCAAGGTGACTTACAAATATGAGGACCAAGAGAAAGATAGGGAGTGTGGTAATGTAGTGCCCACAACTAAATAATCATTGTGGAATCTGAAAAGACATGTATCCCAGAAGCATGACGGTGTACTTGCTACGTGCACATGCTAAAAGAAAGGAACAAGGTGGGTAGACAACTAAGTGTGTCATTGTAGCAAAGTATTTATAAAACAAAAATTAGATCTCTTAAACGTTTCGTTACTTTTTGTTCTATTATCTATACAATAGGCCATGATTGATTTTGGCCCAATAGGTCTGGCATATTCCCAAGTTCAAGGAGCTTTCATTTTGATTTGGTTATTTTGTCTAAAAACCGTTAGGACTACCTATATATATATATATTATTTAAAAAAAAATCTGCATCTCTGCCCAGCCTGGCAAGAGTGGCCAAAAGGGTGTTTAGCATCCCCAGTGGCTCTGCAAGTGTGGAGAGGGTATTCTTTGCTCTGGCCTGCTCTCCAGGCACCGTCGCATGAGCCTGAAACCACAAACTGGCCAAACTCATGTGTTTCAAAAAATCAATTCTAAAAATGAATTCAAGGGCACTAATAAGTATTTTTTTGTTTAATTTGTATTTAATTCTAAGTAAGTCACAGCCTACACTACCGTTCAAAAGTTTGGGGTCACTTAGAAATGTCCTTGTTTTTGAAAGAAAATATACTTTTTTGTCCATTAAAATAACATGAAATTGATCAGAAATACAGTGTAGATTTTGTTGATGTTGTAAATGACTATTTGGAGTGAGTAGTCGAACTTCGCTTCGCTCCGCAGGTAATATTACATTTCATGACATTACAACGGTTTGGATTTGTTTGATCTGAGCAATTTTTTTAGCTAGCTACATAGCTGTCTTTGTATCAAAGATAATTGTGTAGTTTAGAGTAATTATCGAGGTTAGCTAGCCAGCTATTTTCGTCCTCCGCGACGCGTTCTCCTAACTTAGTCAACACTGCTAGCTAGCTAGCTAGCCAACTTCTACCGACTAGCAGCACTGTAGAAACTATTACATTACAACGGAACGACTTGATTAGTGTATTGTTAGCTAGCTACATAGTTGTCTTTGCTGTCTTTGTATCTAAGATAATTGTGTAGTTTAGAGTAATTATCGAGGTTAGCTAGCCAGCCGCGCCGCAACGCGACGCCGTTCTCCAGACTCCAGACTTAGTCAACACACCTAGTCATCATCAAACCCACTGCTAGCTAGCCAACCTTTACCGACTAGCAGCACTGTAGAAACTAATACATTACAACGGAACGATTTGACTAGTACAGTGTTAGCTAGCTACATAGTTGTCTTTGTCATAGTTTGATAATTGTGTAGTTTAGAGTAATTATCGAGGTCAGCTAGCCAGCTATTTTCGTCCCCCGCGACGCCATTTTTCCAAACCTAGCCAACTATTACCGACGAGCAGCATTGTAGAAATAAATACATTACAAAGGAACGTCTTGATTAGTGCTATGTTAGCTAGCTACATAGTTGCCTTTGTATCATGATAAGGTGTAGTACTGAAACTATCGAGGTTACCTAGCCAGCTACACTTTCAAACAAAGTCAACAACGCAGCCACTGCTAGCTAGCCTACTTCACCAGCCAGCAGTACTGTATCATTTTAGTCATTTTAGTCAATAAGATTTTTGCAACGTAAGCTTAACTTTCTGAACATTCGAGACGTGTAGTCCACTTGTCATTCCAATCTCCTTTGCATTTAGCGTAGCCTCTTCTGTAGCCTGTCAACTATGTGTCTGTCTATCCCTGTTCTCTCCCCTCTGCACAGGCCATACAAATGCTTCACACCGCGTGGCCGCTGCCACTCTAACCTGGTGGTCCCAGCGCGCACGACCCACGTGGAGTTCCAGGTCTCCGGCAGCCTCTGGAACTGCCGGTCTGCGGCCAACAAGGCAGAGTTCATCTCAGCCTATGCTACCCTCCAGTCCCTCGACTTCTTGGCGCTGACGGAAACATGGATTACCACAGATAACACTGCTACACCTACTGCTCTCTCCTCGTCTGCCCACGTGTTCTCGCATACCCCGAGAGCATCTGGCCAGCGGGGTGGTGGCACTGGAATCCTCATCTCTCCCAAGTGGACATTCTCTCTTTCTCCCCTGACCCATCTGTCTATCGCCTCCTTTGAATTCCATGCTGTCACAGTTACCAGCCCTTTCAAGCTTAACATCCTTATCATTTATCGCCCTCCAGGTTCCCTTGGAGAGTTCATCAATGAGCTTGACGCCTTGATAAGTTCCTTTCCTGAGGATGGCTCACCTCTCACAGTTCTGGGTGACTTTAACCCCTGGTCGGGCTCGGACAGCGAAAAATCCAGCGAAAAATCCTATCGCCATTAGCATAACAAATTATTATTATTTTTCTTTTTCAAATATAGGACTATGTTATATCGTTTTATAGATACACCTCTCCTGAATCGAACCACGTTGTCCGATTTCAAAAAGGCTTTACAGCAAAAGCAAAACATTAGATTATGTTAGAGGAGTATATCGTAAAAGTAGCCACATAGCCATTTTCCGACCAACCACATGCATCACAAATAACCAAAAAACAGCTAAATGCAGCACTAACCTTTGACAATCTTCATCAGATGACACTCCTAGGACATCATGTTACACAATACATGCATTCTTTTGTTCGATAAAGTTCATATTTACATATAAAAACAGCATTTTACATCGGCGCGTGACGTTGACTAACTATTTTCCCTCAAATGCATCCGGTGAAACAGCGCTACAATTTACTAAATTACTATTCGAAAACATTTTTAAAATGTAATATTGTCATTCTAAGATTTATAGATGAATATCTCTTGAAAGCACCTGTAATGCCAGATTTAAAAATAACTTTACTGGGTAATCACACTTTGCGATAAAAGGGGATGCGATACTCAGAAAAATAGGCTACCGTTACAGGTCAGCGCCATCTTGGAACAATCGCATATCAAATCTACTCTTGTATACTATTGTCAATAATCCCTTACCTTTGATTATCTCCATCAGAAAGCACTTCCAGAAATCCCAGGTCCACAACAAATGTATTTTCGTTCGAAAAAGTTAATCCTTTACGTCCCAATAGCTTGTTCTTGTTGGCGCGTTCTGAAGGCTGCTCCAAAACGTCCGTCGGCCGCAGGACTCCTCTTTCAATAAAATGCTTTTTTTTTTTTAGGTTCGTTCAAACATGTCAAACGTTGTATAACATAAATCTTTAGGGCCTTTTTCAACCAGAGCTCCAATAAGATTCAAGGGGGACGATTGCATTGTCTTTCAAAACGTTTCGAAAGGGGAGGGTAGCCAGGGGCGCCGGAGTCATAATGGTGATGGCCCTCCTCATGTGACCACTTTCCACAGCGTCTCATTCAGTCAGTTTTCACAGTAGGAGACTCAAACCACTTTGTAAAGACTGGGGACATCTAGTGGAAGCAATAGGAAGTGCTCAATGAACCATTGCTCACGGTGTGAGTTATAGGCAAAGTGATGAAGTTGAGTCCGCAATTCAGAATTCCACATCCTGTTACAATCGGTCTCGGGGTTTTGACTGCCATATGAGTTCTGTTATACTCACAGACACCATTCAAACAGTTTTAGAAACTTTAAACTTTAGGGTGCTTTCTATCCACAAGTATTGATTATATGCATATCCTAGCTTCTGAGTTTGAGTAGGAGGCCGTTTAAAATGGGCACGAATTTTTTTCAAAAATCGCTGTAGCGCCCCCTATCCTAGGCGACCATCAAGAGGTTAACCTCCCCACGTCTACCTTTGACTCATTCCTCTCTGCCTCCTTCTTTCCACTCCTCTCCTCTTTTGACCTCACCCTCTAACCTTCCCCCCCTACTCACAAGGCAGGCAATACGCTTGACCTCATCTTTACTAGATGCTGTTCTTCCACTAATCTCATTGCAACTCCCCTCCAAGTTTCCGACCACTACCTTGTATCCTTTTCCCTCTCGCTCTCCTCCAACACTTCTCACTCTGCCCCTACTCGGATGGTATTGCGCCGTCGCAACCTTCGCTCTCTCTCCCGCTACTCTCTCCTCTTCCATCCTATTATTTCTTCCCTCTGCTCAAACCTTCTCCAACATATCTCCTGATTCTGCCTCCTCAACCCTCCTCTCCTCCCTTTCTGCATCCTTTGACTCTCTATGCCCCCTATCCTCCAGGCCGGCTCGGTCCTCCCCTCCTGCTCCGTGGCTCGACGACTCATTGCGAGCTCACAGAACAGGGCTCCGGGCAGCCGAGCGGAAATGGAGGAAAACTCGCCTCCCTGCGGACCTGGCATCCCTTCACTCCCTCCTCTCTACATTTTCCTCGTCTGTTTCTGCTCCTAAAGCCACTTTCTACCACTCTAAATTCCAAGCATCTGCCTCTAACCCTAGGAAGCTCTTTGCCACCTTCTCCTCCCTTTTGAATCCTCCTCCCCCTCCCCCCCTCTCCCTCTCTGCGGATGACTTCGTTAACCATTTTGAAAAGAAGGTTGACGACATCCGATCCTCGTTTGTTAAGTCAAACGACACCGCTGGTCCTGCTCACACTGCCCTACCCTGTGCTTTGACCTCTTTCTCCCCCCTCTCTCCAGATGAAATCTTGCGTCTTGTGACGGCCGGCCGCCCAACAACCTGCCCGCTTGACCCTATCACCTCCACTCTTATCCAGACCATTTCCGGAGACCTTCTCCCTTACCTCACCTCGCTCATCAACTCATCCTTGACCACTGGCTACGTCCCTTCCATCTTCAAGAGAGCGAGAGTTGCACCCCTTCTGAAAAAACCTACACTCGATCCCTCCGATGTCAACAACTACAGACCAGTATCCCTTCTTTCTTTTCTCTCCAAAACTCTTGATCGTGCCGTCCTTGGCCAGCTCTCTTGCTACCTCTCTCAGAATGACCTTCTTGATCCAAATCAGTCAGGTTTCAAGACTGGTCATTCAACTGAGACTGCTCTTCTCTGTGTCACGGAGGCTCATCCTTCTAGACCTATCTGCTGCCTTTGATACTGTGAACCACCAGATCCTCCTCTCCACCCTCTCCGAGTTGGGCATCTCCGGCGCGGCCCACGCTTGGATTGCGTCCTACCTGACAGGTCGCTCCTACCAGGTGGCGTGGCGAGAATCTGTCTCCGCACCACGTGCTCTCACCACTGGTGTCCCCCAGGGCTCTGTTCTAGGCCCTCTCCTATTCTCGCTATACACCAAGTCACTTGGCTCTGTCATATCCTCACATGGTCTCTCCTATCATTGCTATGCAGACGACACTCAAATTAATCTTCTCTTTTCCCCCTTCTGATAACCAGGTGGCGAATCGCATCTCTGCATGTCTGGCAGACATATCAGTGTGGATGACGGATCACCACCTCAAGCTGAACCTCGGCAAGACGGAGCTGCTTTTCCTCCCGGGGAAGGACTGCCCGTTCCATGATCTCGCCATCACGGTTGACAACTCCATTGTGTCCTCCTCCCAGAGTGCTAAGAACCTTGGCGTGACCCTGGACAACACCCTGTCGTTCTCCACTAACATCAAGGCGGTGACCCGATCCTCTAGGTTCATGCTCTACAACATTCGCAGAGTACGACCCTGCCTCACACAGGAAGCAGCGCAGGTCCTAATCCAGGCACTTGTCATCTCCCGTCTGGATTACTGCAACTTGCTGTTGGCTGGGCTCCCTGCCTGTGCCATTAAACCCCTACAACTCATCCAGAACGCCGCAGCCCGTCTGGTGTTCAACCTTCCCAAGTTCTCTCACGTCACCCCGCTCCTCCGCTCTCTCCACTGGCTTCCAGTTGAAGCTCGCATCCGCTACAAGACCATGGTGCTTGCCTACGGAGCCGTGAGGGGAACGGCACCTCCATACCTTCAGGCTCTGATCAGTCCCTACACCCAAACAAGGGCACTGCGCTCATCCACCTCTGGCCTGCTGGCCCCCCTACCTCTGAGGAAGCACAGTTCCCGCTCAGCCCAGTCAAAACTGTTCGCTGCTCTGGCACCCCTATGGTGGAACAAGCTCCCTCCCGACGCCAGGACAGCGGAGTCAATCACCACCTTCCGGAGACACCTGAAACCCCACCTCTTTAAGGAATACCTGGGATAGGATAAAGTAATCCTTCTAACCCCCCCCCCTAAAAAGATTTAGATGCACTATTGTAAAGTGGTTGTTCCACTGGATATCATAAGGTGAATGCACCAATTTGTAAGTCGCTCTGGATAAAAGCGTCTGCTAAATGACTTAAATGTAAAATGTAAATGTAAATCTACATAGGAGTACAGAGGCCCATTATCAGCAACCATCACTCCTGTGTTCCAATGGCACGTTGTGTTAACTAATCCAAGTTTATCATTTTAAAAGGATAACTGATCATTAGAAAACCCGTTTGGAAATATGTTAGCACAGCTGAAAACTGTTGTCCTGATTAAAGAAGCAATAAAACTGGCCTTCTTTAGACTAGTTGAGTATCTGGAGCATCAGCATTTGTCAAGCTCAAAACGACCAGAAACAAAGAACTTTCTTCTGATACTCGTCAGTCTATTCTTGTTCTGAGAAATGAAGGCTATTCCATGTGAGAAATTGCCAAGAAACTGAAGATCTCCTACAACGCTGTGTGAGGTAGAGGTAAAAAAGAAAGGAGAAACTGAAGATATCCTACAACGCTGTGTGAGGTAGAGGTAAAAAAGAAAGGAGAACCTGAAGATCCCCTACCACACTGTGTGAGGTAGAGGTAAAAAAGACACACTCCTGGTGCTGGTCCCACATCCAATTAGCCTTGCTTCAGAACCACAGTACAGAGAGAAAAGCAGGTTGTGCCAACTATGATGTAGACTGAAACCTTTTGAATGTGCATGTTGTCTCAAACCAGTCCATCTAAGGCATTACTCATGAAAAGCCTGATGAGACTCGTAATATTAGAATGTGCCAAACAATCTCAAACCCACAGGCACACACTTATGACTTTGTATTACAGCACTGATAAAACTAGTGAAGAGCTCAGAGTTTGTTCAGAGACACTTTCTCCAAATCCAGGAGAAGGATGCTAATCACAAAGTATATTGACTTAATTACCGCTCCCAGGGGGTGTTGATCGGGGGGAGGGGGGGACACGATGCCCCCCCCCCCACTTCCTGCTCCTTGCTGTGTTTGTGAGAAACTCATCAGTGAGGAACGAGGGGAATAAACACTGGTGCCTTGTTAGCCGCTAGTTTAGCCTACTGAGACAGGGGTGTTCGAAGTTAAACCCTGGATCTAGGAGATAAGGATTAGCTGAGCCCAGAAACAGAAGGAAAGCTGGTGCTCTGCGCCAGATTACAGTGGAGAGTGCCAGCCAGCAGGGGTGGTGCCTCTTTGCAGCCCTCTCATGCATGGGCTTTCAGACTACAAATTGCATGTAGACCCACTTGTATTTAGTGGTATACTGTGCATTCGGAAAGTAATCAGACCACTTCACTTTTTCCACATTTTGTTACGTTACAACTTTATTCTGAAATGGATTAAATCTTTTTTCCCTCATCAATCTACACATAATACCCCATAATGACAAAGCAAATACAAGTTTTTTGAAATTTTTGCAAATGTATTAAAAATAAAAAACTGAAATATCACATTTACATAATAAGTATTCAGACCCTTACTCAGTACTTGGGGAGTTTCTCACATTCTTCTCTGCAGATCCTCTCAAGCTCTGTCAGGTTGGATGGGGAGTGTTGCTGCACAGCTATTTTCAGGTCTCTCCAAAGATGTTCGATCGGGTTCACGTCCGGGCTCTGGCTGGGCCACTCAAGGACATTCAGAGACTTGTCATGAAGCGACTCCTCCGTTGTCTTGGCTGTGTGCTTAGGGTTGTTGTCCTGTTGGAAGGTGAACCTTCGTCCCAGTCTATGGTCCTGAGTGCTCTGGAGCAGGTTTTCATCAAGGATCTCTCTGTACTTTGCTCCGTTCATCTTTCCCTCGATCCTGACTAGTCTCCCAGTCCCTGTCATGTTCCTTTTACTGAGGAGTGGCTTCCGTCTGGCTACTCTACCATAAAGGCCTGATTGGTGGAGTGCTGCAGAGATGGTTGTCCTTCTGGAAGGTTCTCCCATCTCTACAGAGGAACTCTGGAGCTCTGTCAGAGTGACCATCGGGTTCGTGGTCACCTCCCCAACCAAGGCCCTTCTCTCCCGATTGTTCAGTTTGGCCAGGTGGACAGCTCTAGGAAGAGACTTGGTGGTTCCAAACTTCTTCCATTTAAGAATGATTGAGGCCACTGTGTTCTTGGGGACCTTCAATGCTGCCTCAACACAATCCTCTCAGAGCTCTACAGACAATTGCTTCGACCTCAAGGGTTGGTTTCTAAAAACCTGTTTTCGCTTTGTCATTATAGGGTATTGTGTGTAGACTGATGATGATTTAAAAAAATATATATTATAGAATAAGGCTGTGATGTAACAAAATGTGGAAATAGTCAAGGGGTCTGAATACTTTACGAATGCAATGTACCTTGCGATTTACCGTGTAATGGCAGTGTAATGTCCTGTTATGATGCAATGCTCTTATGATGAGTAACAAAGCCTGACATCTAAAGACTTCTGTAAACTCCCCAACCTGGGCTTTAGCTCAGCGGGTTATCACAGTCTTATGACAGTGTGGTACGTTTAGTAAGACTCACAAGAGACCCGAGTTGGACAAGTAAAATTAGTAACCCCAAAGTTGACTTCTTTGACCTTTGACCAGTGTTCACAGAAAGTACTCTGTGTCAAAATGAAATAGGACTATTGTCACGGCTGTCGTAGGAAGGAACGGACCAAAGTGCAGTGTGTGTATCGTTCCACATTTTTATTGAACTGTGAAACTATGCTATACATGCAAAATAAACTGAATAACAAAACAACAAACCATGACGCAGAGGTGAAACATACACTAACTCAAAGACAATCTCCCACAAACCCAGGTGGGAAAACACCTACATAAGTATGATCTCCAATTAGAGACAACAATGACCAGCTGCCTCTAATTGGAGATCATCCCAAACAAAACCCAACATAGAAATACAAAACTAGAACATAACAACATAGAAAAACTAAACTAGAAAACCCCCCTGTCACGCCCTGACCTACTCTACCATAGAAAATAACAGCTTTCTATGGTCAGGACGTGACACCTATCTTAGCTGTTTTATGCATAATCTAGG
Organism: Salmo trutta; assembly: GCF_901001165.1. NCBI lineage: Eukaryota > Metazoa > Chordata > Actinopteri > Salmoniformes > Salmonidae > Salmo > Salmo trutta. Next base: position 30,731,850 of record NC_042980.1, on the reverse strand, counting down.
ACTAAATGCTCAACATTACATGCAACATCAACACAGTGCACTGCATTGCTTCAGCCTTGGCTTTATGGTAAAGATTAGGCTACTGTGCGCGTGAAGACACAATTTGTCATTGTGGATTCCAGGTATACACTGTAAAGAGGCTGCCGTGAATTTGACAGTAACTTACAGGCAGCTCATTGGCAAGTTAAATTCTGTCTTTCATAATACAGTACACCTACTGTAATATAAATATGATATCAAAGCAAGTAATGTGTAATGACACTGTACAATACCGTACAATTGACTGTATTATACTGGAAAAAAGTAAATTCTGCCGTAATATGAATGAATTAATGAATTAATGAAATTCATTGAGGGGAGGCTGGGTTTGTATTTCACAATATTTTTCTATAATTGCAAGGGATTGGTGCAAGCAAGTTGGCTGCTTGGTAGTTTTACACATTACAGCATACAGTATGAATTAATATTTGGTGTTTTATATCACTTGCACTTCTAGAAGCCTTAATAATAAAGACTTTCAAACTGGCAGCGACTACATGGCAAAACAGACCAAAAGGACATGGAAAAATGCTCAACCATTTAAGGTTTCAGACTTGCTTTCACTCCAATCTGTCGCCAACCTATACATTTTAAATTGAAAGGGCACTATAACCACATGCAGGTTAGCGTTTTTCATCATTAATCTTGTTCTGGAGGCAGCTCTGCAGAGTGGTCACTAGCTAGCACAGCCACAGAGTCATAAAATCAGATTTTAAACCTAACTCTAACCTTAACCACACTGCTAACCCTAATGCCTAACCCTAATCTTAAACTATGACCAAACACTCCTTTTAGTTTTCATGAACTGTTACAAAAATGTTGACTTTGCAACTGGTCTATCAGGAAATTGCTCAGTTCTGCCTATAGGACAAGACTCATGACAATAAATGTCAATCTGCTAACCACATATGAGTTAATTTGGTACAGCATTTGCACTCATGGGTGCAACAAATATTGCCTCTTACAAAGCATACCTCAAAATATGTTAATGAGACAGAAACAACAATACCATGCACTCACTAGCGGTCAAAAGGTTTTTGGCATTCCAAAGATACTGTACAGTACTGTATTGTGTGGGGTGGAATTACAATACCATTGGAAATAAGGCAATTATTTCACCGACCACAACATTTTCCCACAATGCACCATCATTTTCAGTATGATGCAGTTAATAATCTACCACACACCCAGAGCTGATTACCACACACCCAGAGCTGATTACCACACACCCAGAGCTGACTACCACGCACCCAGAGCTGATTACCGCGCACCCAGAGCTGACTACCACACACCCAGAGCTGATTACCACACACCCAGAGCTGATTACCACGCACCCAGAGCTGACTACCACGCACCCAGAGCTGATTACCGCGCACCCAGAGCTGACTACCACACACCCAGAGCTGATTACCACGCACCCAGAGCTGATTACCACACACCCAGAGCTGATTACCACACACCCAGAGCTGATTACCACGCACCCAGAGCTGATTACCGCGCACCCAGAGCTGACTACCACACACCCAGAGCTGATTACCACACACCCAGAGCTGATTACCGCGCACCCAGAGCTGACTACCACGCACTCAGAGCTGACTACCACACACCCAGAGCTGATTACCACGCACCCAGAGCTGATTACCGCGCACCCAGAGCTGACTACCACTCACCCAGAGCTGATTACCACGCACCCAGAGCTGATTACCACGCACCCAGAGCTGACTACCACACACCCAGAGCTGATTACCACGCACCCAGAGCTGATTACCACGCACCCAGAGCTGATAACCACGCACCCAGAGCTGATTACCACGCACCCAGAGCTGATTACCACACACCCAGAGCTGACTACCACGCACCCAGAGCTGACTACCACACACCCAGAGCTGAAACAGGAAAAAGTCTCTGCACACTTCCAGTCAGATGCAAATGTATTTTGGTCAGTCGACATTCATCAGAGCATGTCTTCACATGTCAGTATTGTGCAGTAAACCGTTACAAATGATTACATTTTTTGTTGTTGTTGATGTTACCCAAAATTACAGTTTAAATTAGTTTTCGGTTACAGTGTATGGCTTTTGGTATTATCACAGATGTAGATTATTTTCTCCAATATTCTTTGGTTCTTCTTTGGAATGGATCTCTTCCTCACCTTGATGCCTTGAATATAAAGGGACAATTGGGAATTTTTAACTAAATAATGCCATTTCCCAGGACACATTTATAACAAAAACGTGCACTTTACAGTGCCTTCAGAAAGTATTCACAGCCCTTGACTTTTTCCAGATTTTGCTGTGTTACAGCCTGAATTTAAAATAATGTCAAAGTGGAATTATGTTTTCAAGCCTAAATAAGTTCAGGAGTAAAAATGTGCTTAAAAACTCAAATAATAAGTTGCAAATAATAAGTCTGTGTGCAATAATAGGTTTTAACATGATTTTTAAATGACTACCCCATCTCTGTACCCCACACATACAATAATCTGTAAGGTGTCACGCCTGCTCCCGCCCCTGCTCGCCCTCTCTGGTGCTCGAGGGTGCCATCATTATGCACACCTATCACCATCGTTACATGCATCAGCGCTTCATTGGACTCACCTGGACTCCATCACTTATTTATTGTCTCCCCTATATCTGTCTATTCCTCAATTTCAGCCCCGTGTCAGCATTCATGTCGTTTTGTTCCCCCTGTCCAAATGCTGTCCTTGTTTTGTTTCATGTTGGTTATTTATTAAATATTCACTCCCTGTACTTGCTTCAAGTCTCCCAGCGTCTGTCCTCACATAAGGTCCCTCAGTCGAACAGTGAATTTCAAGCACAGATTCAACCACAAAGACCAGGGAGGTTTTCAAATGGTTCGCAAAGAAAAGCAACAATTGGTAGATGGGTGAAAATAAAATAAAGCTGACATTGAATATCCCTTTGAGCATGGTGCAGTTATCTATTACGCTTTGTATTGTGTATCAATACACCCAGTCACTACAAAGATACATGCGCCCTTCCTAACTCAGTTGCCGGAGAGGAAGGAAACCGAGTTTAATAGGAGATAACTGAGGATGGTTCAACATTGTAGTTACTTTACAATACTCACATAAATGACAGAGTGAAAAGAAGGAAGCCTGTTCAGAATACAAAATATTCAAAATCATGCATCCTGTTTGCAATAAGGCTCTAAAGTAAAACTACAAAAAAATGTGGCAAAGAAATGTACTTTTTGTCCTGAATACAAAGCGTTATGTTTGGGGCAAATCCAGCACAACACATCACTGATTACCACTCTGTCACGGTTGTTGTCGGTGAAGGAGGACCAAAACGCAGCAGGTACGTGCAGGCTCATCTTGACTTTTATTTAACTTTCAAAATGAACGTACAAAAATAACAAAACACGAACGATCAACAAAAACAGTCTGGTAAGGCACAAGGCGAAACACAGAACAATCACCCACGAATCACAAACACACACACACACCAATATATGGGACTCTCAATCAAAGGCAAAGAGAAAACACCTGCCTTCAATTGAGAGTCCCAACCCCAATTAATCACCCATAGACATACACTCACTAGATTCCACATAGACATACATAAACCTAGACCATAAACAAAACCCCCGGAAATACTAAATCAAACACCCTTTAAACAAACACACCACCCTGAACCACATAAAACAAATACCCTCTGCCACGTCCTGACCAAACTACAATACTAATTAACCCTTATACTGGCCAGGACGTGACACACTCTTCATATTTTCAAGCATGGTGGTTGCTGCATCATGTTATGCGTATGCTTGTCATCGGAAAGGACAAGGGAGTTTTATAGGACAAAAATAAACGAAATAGAGCTTAGCACAGGCAAAATCCTAGAGGAACTTGGTTCAGTCTACTTTCCAACAGACACTGGGAGACAAATTCTTGACATGAAAATGGCTGTCTAGCAATGATCAACAACCAACTTGACAGAAGGTTAAGAACTCTTTTAAGAATAATGAGAAAATATTGTACAATCCAGGTGTGGAAAGCTCTTAGAGACTTACCCATAAAGACTCACAGCTGTAACTGCTGCCAAATGTGATTCTAACATGTACAGTGAGGGAAAAAAGTATTTGATCCCCTGCTGATTTTGTACGTTTGCCCACTGACAAAGAAATGATCAGTCTATAATTTTAATGGTAGGTTTATTTGAACAGTGAGAGACAGAATAACAACAACAAAAAATCTAGAAAAACGCATGTCAAAAATGTTATAAAATGATTTGCATTTTAATGAGGGAAATAAGTATTTGATCCCTCTGCAAAACATGACTTAGTACTTGGTGGCAAAACCCTTGTTGGCAATCACAGAGGTCAGATGTTTCTTGTAGATGACCACCAGGTTTGCACACATCTCAGGAGGGATTTTGTCCCACTCCTCTTTGCAGATCTTCTCCAAGTCATTAAGGTTTCGAGACTGACGTTTGGCAACTCGAACCTTCAGCTCCCTCCACAGATTTTCTATGGGATTAAGGTCTGGAGACTGGCTAGACCACTCCAGGACCTTAATGTGCTTCTTCTTGAGCCACTCCTTTGTTGCCTTGGCCGTGTGTTTTGGGTCATTGTCATGCTGGAATACCCATCCACGGCCCATTTTCAATGCCCTGGCTGAGGGAAGGAGGTTCTCACCCAAGATTTGACGGTACATGGCCCCGTCCATCGTCCCTTTGATGCGATGAAGTTGTCCTGTCCCCCTAGCAGAAAAACACCCCCAAAGCATAATGTTTCCACCTCCATGTTTGACAGTGGGGATGGTGTTCTTGGGGTCATAGGCAGCATTCCTCCTCCTCCAAACACAGCGAGTTGAGTTGATGTCAAAGAGCTCCATTTTGGTCTCATCTGACCACAACACTTTCACCCAGTTGTCCTCTGAATCATTCAGATGTTCATTGGCAAACTTCAGACGGGCATGTATATGTGCTCTTGAGCAGGGGGACCTTGCGGGCGCTGCAGGATTTCAGTACTTCACGGCGTAGTGTGTTACCAATTGTTTTCTTGGTGACTATGGTCCCAGCTGCCTTGAGATCATTGACGAGATCCTCCCGTGTAGTTCTGGGCTGATTCCTCACCGTTCTCATTATCATTGCAACTCCACGAGGTGAGATCTTGCATGGAGCCCCAGGCCGAGGGATATTGACAGTTATTTTGTGTTTCTTCCATTTGCGAATAATCGCACCAACTGTTGTCACCTTCTCACCAAGCTGCTTGGCGATGGTCTTGTAGCCCATTGCAGCCTTGAGTAGGCCTACAATCTTGTCCCTGACATCCTTGGAGAGCTCTTTGGTCTTGGCCATGGTGGAGAGTTTGGAATCTGATTGATTGATTGCTTCTGTGGACAGGTGTCTTTTATACAGGTAACAAACTGAGATTAGGAGCACTCCCTTGAAGAGTGTGCTCCTAATCTCAGCTTGTTACCTGTATAAAAGACACCTGGGAGCCAGAAATCTTTCTGATTGAGAGGGGTCAAATACTTATTTCCCTCATTAAAATGCAAATCAATATATACATTTTTTGACATCCGTTTTTCTGGATTTTTTTGTTGTTATTCTTTCTCTCACTGTTCAAATAAACCTACCATTAAAATGATAGACTGATCTTTTCTTTGTCAATGGGCAAACATACAAAATCAGCAGGGGATCAAATACTTTCCCCCCTCACTGTAGATATATTACTGTTTTATTTTCCATTCTTTTTTTAAATGTTAAAAGGTTTCTTCCACTTTGACATTAGAGTATTTTGTGTAGATTATTGACAAAAAAAGTAAAATTAAATCAATTTTAATCCCACTTTGTAACACAACAACATGTGGAAAAAGTAAAGAGTTGTGAATACTTTCTGAAAGCACTGTAGATGTGCCTTCTCTCAAACAAGCAGAAATAAACGGGAGAGAATTCACTGTCAACATTTCAATAATGGGGTTTAAGTGTTAGTGAGGCTCTTAAAACAATTCCATATGTCATCTTAGAACACCCCTATCCCTCCCCCATTAGACGTTTAAGAATTACAGACGCTCTCTGATCTAATATTCTCCTGGTAGGTGCAGAGGATGTATAATTCAATAATTCATACATAAAGATGGCATGATTATTGTTGCAGTCTTAATCTAAATGGCAACAAGCTTTGCCCTCAACTTCTGTTACGTCAGCGCCGCTCTACTCCCCTCTGTTGCTGCAGACGGGCAGAAATCGCTCGAAGCTTTTTCTATTCAACTCCGAAATCCAGCGAGTGTCCAGCCATGCCAAAACGAATACTTCCCCTGTCAACTCTGTGAAGCGTAGTGATACTGGCACAGCGTTAAGCGCCCCAAGGTGAACTAAGCTTAAGGTTACAACACATTTGTTGTTTTCATATTTTTTTAAATATTCCTTGAATAGAGTGATTCGTTTTTGGAGCACTTGCTTTTTCTGCATTGAATTTTAGTGCAATCACAACCTTTCACCATTACTTCCCAAAGCAAAACAGACTTTTTAGCGCTTGCTTCTCGGACTCTCCAGAGGAAGCGTGTTGTTGCTGCTGTGGTTGGCATCGTCATGGTGTTAGCGCTTATCATAGCGATACCGCTGCTGGTCCAAGCATCCAAGACGGACGCACACTACGAGATGATGGGCACCTGTAGGATGATATGTGATCCATACAACCCCAAACCCAGCGCCAATGCTCTGGAAGTCATGCAGGACCTGAGCGCCATCCCGTCCCCGGCGTTCTCGCATGGGACTAAAGGCGATCCGGGTCGGCCGGGGAAACCAGGACCGAGAGGTCCGCCAGGCGAACCGGGTCCACCCGGTCCAAGAGGACCGCCGGGGGACAAGGGGAACTCGGGGAAACCGGGCTATCCCGGCCTTACCACGGGGGAGACGGCTAAAGGGACCGTGAGTAGCGCTAGGACCGAGAATGGCGAGGACCGATACTCCGCAATTGGTGGCACAAAAATCGCATTTTACGTGGGTCTGAAAAACCCCCACGAGGGATACGAGGTCCTAAGGTTCGACGACGTGGTGACAAACCTGGGGAACCATTACGACCCGTCTACCGGCAAGTTCACGTGTGAAGTGTCCGGGATCTACTACTTTACATACCATGTGTTAATGCGTGGAGGCGACGGAACCAGCATGTGGGCAGATTTGTGCAAAAACGGACAGGTAGGCTATACCTTATATTACGCAATTCTATTTCCTCTTATGCAAAGTCAACATGATATGCTATACACTTATGTAATTGAAGGAGAGCGGCCGCATTCACTGTGCATTGATCCAGATTGATATTGGAGAGTTATTACGCGCAGAAAGTGCTTGTTTCTCCCAAACGGCATCTGCTCCGTGCACTTAATCTCACCCGTTGAGTTCAGTCAGTGATTGAATAGGCTTGGGCCACTTCATTTACCAGCAAGGACAATAGAATCGCTTGGTGGTTTTTACAAGACCTCAAAGTGGAGAATCTATAATGTTTCAGCATTGGTTCAAGGGTGGACACGAGTCAGTCAATAGCCTATTAATTAATGTTGCAAAGTCCTTCAATACTCTAACAATGTATCTTATCCGCAGGTACGCGCCAGTGCGATAGCCCAAGACGCAGACCAGAACTATGACTACGCCAGCAACAGTGTAGTGCTTCATCTAGACTCCGGGGACGAGATCTATATCAAGCTGGACGGTGGCAAGGCGCATGGGGGAAACAACAACAAGTACAGCACGTTTTCCGGTTTCATTTTGTATCCGGACTAAATCTAGACATGCAGGGATGTGAACTCTACTATCATTATTAGACTCTATCATACCTAGAGCAAGTTGCCCGTTGTCCGGGCGCCCCTGTAAGCGGTTGTGCGTCATTTGTTTGTATATTTGTGGGGTTTGGGGAGCCAAGACATGCCATCCGCCCGTATACAGAAGACATTTCCGTGTGATGTGGTATATTTTGCTTGAAAATCTGTCTGTTTCCACTCAAGATATATAGCCTATTAAGATATATATGTGTCAAAAATAAGCAACAAAGATGAAAGTAAGGAGTCAGACGTCATATTTATTGTTCCGCCAAAGTCCGTATGTTACAAAAATGTTTTATGTCTTATAGTAGCTTATTCCAGTACACTACGTCCATTGAAAATACGTATTTCAATAAATTATGTTTTCTATTATGTCAGTTTATTTGTGAAATTTGTTGTCATGTTTAAGATCACGTTCATTCTTCAAATAGATTGTAGATTATAGATATCATTTAACCAATCATTAACCACCTTCCCAATAGATGTATCCTAGAATGTGTGGCCTAACACATGTTTTTAATGGACTGTTAGCTAAGAATGCCATTGCGCTGCGTTTTTGTCTGACTGTCTGGAGCTGTCCTCCACTCCACATTAGAACTACAAATAGGCTGTCCCTAGGCGGGGGAATCTGTATTCTTGTCTCACGCCTCCAGTCTCCATCCAGGGGTGTCACTGCCGGTGTCACTGTCGGTGTTTGTGGTGGGGACGGTTGGAGATGGATGTCCTACGGGGCACAGACTAAGGCCTGCATGGCTCAATTTACCTCGACACTGATCTATTCACGCCCAATTAATATCGGAGGGACGTGGGTCTTAGCACCTCATGTTCTACGAAGATGTTTGGGACAACAGCTTAGAAATCATACTCCATTATGGTACCCGTCCATATACTGAACAGATAGCACAACAGACCTGATGGCTTATGATACTTCGCCTGCATGCTAATCCTGTATTAAGATCTTTAAAGCATGCCCCCTCACAACCACTGGGTAAACATGTGTTATTCATCAAGCACATGCTTTTATTTTCTGCTTGCACTTGGCTTTTAATGCCGTTATTGTTTGCACAAATACTTTTGAATATGTTTGAGTGTTTTTTCAAAGGTTGGCATTTATTGCCATGAATCTTGCCCTGGAGGCAGCTCTGCAGGATGGTCAAAAGGTGGCACAGCCACAAAGTCATAACATTTCATTTTAAATCTAACCTTAACCTTAATCAGACTCCTAACCCTAATGCCTGAACCCAATGCCTAACCCTAACCTTAAATTAACACCAAAAAACCACAATTTTGTTTTCAGGAATTTTTACGATAAAACCATCTTTGACTTCGCAGCTGTACCATCTAGCAGAAATCGCTGAGTTCTGCCTCCAGGGCAAGATTCATGGGAATAAACGTCAACCTGCATGTTTTTCACGCGTCTTGGTAGAAGGCTGATTAGCTGATTAAGATCCACAGGTTAACAGTGGTTCATGTTAACATTTAGTTAATGATGCCATTCTTCTTCCTCGAAATAATGCGCAAGCATCTAAATAGACTTTTATACGGATTTCCGAAGTCAAGCAGTTGGTTGCATTTGCTAAAGTTGCTGCGCTGCAGAGGGCTTAAGCACCGTGGACAGCAACCGCCGCCGGACAAGTGATTTCAGCACCATGGACAGCGCAGGTTAGGTAAAGACAGACTGTGAATCCCAAACCACCCTCTCGCCCCTATCAACTCGGCCGGAGGGTCCTCCTTTGTCACTGTTGCTGATGAAACTCCGAGGGTGACTTCCAGAGAGTGGCAATGGGATCAATAAACCCATCAACTTCTGGACACACTCGCCGGGGCAGCAGGTACCCTGGCGGGTAGGAGCGTTGGGCCAGTAACCGAAAGGTTGCTGGATCGAGTCTCCGAGTTGACAAGGTAAAAATATGTTGCTCTACCCCTGAGAAAGACAGTTAACCAGCTATTCCCTGGGCGCCGTGGATGTGGATTAAGGCAGCCCTCCACACCTCTCTGATTCAGAGGGGTTGGGTTAAATGCGGAAGACACATTTTAATTGTACAACTGACTAGGTTTTGACTTGAATGATACAATTCATGTTCCACTTTTCAATAATAAAAGGAGCATGACATTCAAATGAACAACCCCCCTCTCCTTTTACAAAATATAAACCTCAGTAAGTGTAATATTTTTATGTGGGAGGTATATAATCTGTTACATGTGTCAAGTATCGAAATCAGACTTAAACAAATGCACGTGTTTTTAGCCACGCCTCTCCACGATTTTGTATGAAATTGTCCAAACTCCAAACATATCACAGTGGGTGTCGGGATAGCACTTGGCTCTGAAACCTGCATCCTTGCTGGCTCCGTCGAAGTGGCTATCTGAGGGTCTGATTTGCTCTGACAGCCTTGATACTTTTCACTCCCTGAGGTTTGGGACACTTTTTCAAATGCTGGAGGCGCGTGAGAAAGCACAAATGGCGGGGCGTGGCGAAGGGGGATTTTGGATTCAACAGAAACATTTTCCCCTATACCAATAGGGGGCGCGCAATGTGGGCTTTAGTGATGCACGGGTTGACTCATAAAGGTGTCTGCATGCTATGGAGCCAGATAGCTGCCAAAAGTTTGAAATTATGTTCATAAACAACTATTGATTTAGAACCACAGAGAGTTACAGGAGCTGCCCCCACTATTCCAGCACCATTTCAACATCATCAAACCACCTATGCTTAGTCTAATACAGTGACAACTAAAATATAGGCTATCATTGGACAGGAAAGTGCACAATGCTCGCTCACCAGTAAAAATGTGTAGTTTTATTTGACAAGTTTAAAAGATTGACATTTAGGCCTTCAATGGTCTTCTTCAGGATTCTGAAGAATTCTGCATTTTTAATGGTGAGCGACACATGTTTAAGTTGCACCTCTACTCACATTGGTTGAGCACCTTCTACTTCTTTCCAACTAAAAGATACAAAAAATAATTTAGTCCAATCAAGGTAAGCTAAATATGATGTGGCTGTCCATGGTTCTGATTTCTGTGCATTCATGCAAGTAGAAAAACATGTTGACTCACCCTACTTGAAAAGAAAGCCAATGCCATCGTCCCTTCTTTCATGTTGACCAAACACTATATGACTCTGTCGTACTGTACACACTTATATTTTTTGTTGTTCTGGGCTACCTGGCTAAAATGCTTGCTCACTAGCCTAACTTCATTTCATGGGCAACGTTAGCTAGTTAACATTAGCCTTCTACATCTAGCTACATATTGAACTTCCATCCTCTCAGGCCAGGGGCACAATGTTTGAATTTATGGTTGGATCAGAATCGATTATAATTATTGGCCAGTACAGAGAAGTGAAACCACAAGCCCAAATCCCTATCTCAATCCATGGCTTACTTAGGAAAGGGTCCATTTTAGTTAGCGAGCCACCTGACAACAACACAACAAGATCCAACAATTGAAGTTGTGTCTGCCAATGACATATTGCTCTCATTCGATGTGGTTAGAGAGAAGCCAAATCCAAACGGGCTTCCCTTGATCCTTTTTTTGGTGCGCAAGGACCACACACTTCACAGTTGAGCTCGCTCAATTTAGCTCAATACTGATATGCTTTTATTTTATACAAAAAAAAAAGTCAAGGGTGGCTAAGTGCTCGCTGGCTTCCTTCCCTTGCATTCAATGCTACAGGTGGCAACATTGTCATACTCTTGACCAGATAGACGGCCTACACATTCAGACAAAGCGGTGCTGTTTCGCTCACTCAGATGGCTTTCCCTGGGGAGATACACTCAACCTCTTGCTAATTGAAGGAACATTCTGAAACACAGAGAGACGTAAGATATTTATCTTTTTTCTTTTTTTTCTTGGTAATTTTGGTTTCTCTTGGCAGCCACGAATACTTGCCCCTACTTTTAGCCCGCAGTCCCCGCGGATATAACCATGTGGTGGGTGGGTTTAGGGTCATGAAATATTTATATCTAGGCTGATATAGGCTACATTGAGGTTTTCTTTTATTATTTTTAGGCTATCTGGCATTAGTGCGTAAGCCTAATCTCTAGGGCCTAACTTTACGGGCGCCAAATATCCTACACGCCAATCGCCAAATGCTTTTGGGAACGGACAGAAAAAATGTATGTCGATCCACTGAGGCAAAAAGGACAATGTCGGAGTTTAATTCAGTAAGAGAAAAGCTGTGAAATGGAGAGTTGAAAACGAAGAGAAGGGAGAGGCCAGAACAGTCATGTTTCAGAAAGATTTTGTGAAGTGGTAAAAGAGGATGATGCCAGTGTTGTGTGATGATTGTGAGGTGCTATACAAATTCGACAGTCACAAGATGGGGCCTTCTGCCGTGTTCACGTGCTAGTCGGAACTAGGAAACTCGGGAAAATCCCGACTTGATAACTGGTTGTTGTTATACCCGTGCAGCGTTTAAGAATCAGCAAGTCTTTCTGAGTTTCCGAGTTCCAACTAGCATGTGAACACGGCCTTAAAATAGGCCTATGATACATCAGGGGAACTGAAGCCTTCTGTTCAGATGGGTTAAATGGAAACTGAAATCTCGACACTAACTTTAATCTATAATCTTATTGCAGAGACGACAGAGAAAACTTTACAGATGTCAACTAGATTGAGGCATTCATTCTATCATTTATGACATAATTCTGGTGAGCAAGGGTTTATTTAGTCATCTAGGGCAAGATATTGTTTAATGACAGAAGAGAAGCTGCATGTTTTTAATTATAAACAAGTTGACTAAGAAATAGCCTACCAAAATGTTATAAGCAAAAACATATAAAAAAAATAGATCTGACTTCTCTGTAGCCTACAGGGCATTTTCTATATTAGCAGACCTGCACACCACTAGTGAGCTTGTCTCCGCCCAGAGAGATAATTGAAGTAGGAAACTGACAACTAGGTGAATTTATTCAAGGAAAGGCTAAAGCAAAAAACAACAAAACAAGTTTATTTTCTTGTTTTCATGATGGAGAACAGTTGGGAAAAGAGAAGTTGGGGGGTTAATATGAACTGAGAGAGTTCAATTGCTGAGTAGTCCAGTTGTCACTGATTCTGTGAGGTATACCGTAGGCCACATTATACTACTGTACATGTAGGTGTCAGCATCATCATACAGGGATAAATGAACTGGTATGACACAACTAAAATGTGACTAAAATCGAACAAAAATAAAAGTGTGTGTGCTGATAGAAGTAGCCTACACATCAACTACTGGCCACTGTGTGTCCATCAACCGTATGACAGGTGTGGGAAGGTTGGAGTCACCACAGAGCTGCATTGTGGCAACTCACCATCTGTTTCTTGACTTCCAGAGATGGACTGATCACGTAATAATCAAAATCAGTTTATTAGCCATTCCACAGAATGGTGGGGATTTTCACCCATTATGTTTAAGTAGGAGAAAGAGAGAGAGAGAGAGAGAGAGAGAGAGAGAGAGAGAGAGAGAGAGACCCTTGACCTCACCAGTTGCACTACCTCATCTCTAGATTGTGATATGGAGGTTTACTTTGAACTCAAGGTCAAAGCAAGGGTTCTCCAATGTCTCCATCACAAATAAACAGGGGTCTCAATTCTCTCCCAATAACCATCAACTTGTGACAGACACATATGTTTACTGCTGTCCCTCCACTATGGTTGAATCTTGCCCCCTAAATTAAAGGCAACAGGTTTTATACCCTGGCGTAAAAAAATGAACACAGTGGGAAATTATATAACACCTCATTCAGCACTCCCCGTCTATTTGGATTGTCTCTGTCTCTCCAGAGAGACACGAGGCAGGTGTGCTTTATGTCCCTCACTGACACCTGACACACTCTGACAGACACTAGATTCCCTCCGCACCACCGCTAATAAAACAACAAGACGTTCTCTGTTGCTCCAGGAAACAAATGGAGGAGGACGAGGCCTTCGGTTAGTGTTTAGCATCCCACACTAACTTCTTCTGACAAGAGGAGTCACTTTGAAATAGTTTTTTTAGTCCAGGAAGATCTTCGAAAACTAAAGGGGAAGAAATAACAAAGGCAAAGGCACTTAAGGAAACATATTGTCCCAATCGTACCTATATGAGCTGAGAGGTGTTGGCTCGGGTTGCCCATTACGGACAACCCAAGATTCTCCCCAGTACTGTCTCCATAGGGGAAAATGAGGTCAGTCCAATCAGGAATGCTACACAGACACAGCCTGTTTGTTCGGTGTCACTGAATGACTAACCCATGAGATAATAGTGTAGAGTAACATCCCGGGCAGTCAGCACAGGAACGCACACGCTCCCTAAAAATGTCACTTTCCATTGGCCAGTATGGGGGAGATCTGTGAGAGATGAGCAGAGAGAGAAGATTCACCGTCTGGGCTGGAGAGCAGCCTGTAGAGGGACAATGACACACAATCAGGCTGGGAGATGGAGACTGGGAGATGGAGGCTGAGGGATGGAGGCTGGGGGATGGAGGCTAGGGATGGTGGAAGGGGCTGGAAGATAGGGCTGGAGGATGGGGATGGGGGATGGGGCTGTGGGATGGGTTGATGGGGATGGGGCTGGGGCTGTGGGATGGGGCTGGGGAGGGGGGCTGGGGGATAGAGGCCGGGGAATGGAGGCTGGGGGATAGGGCTGGGGGATGGGGCTGGGGGGATGGGGCTGGGGGGATGGAGGCTAGGGCCAGGGGATGGGGGTTGGGGAGGGGGCCAGGGGGTTGGGCAGGGGGATGTGGGGGATGGAGGTGTTATATGGGATGGGACAGGGTCCGGGCTGGGGGCTGGGGGATGGGGGATGGGGCTGGCTTGTGGAGGTGTTATATGGGATGGGACAGGGTCCGGGCTGGGGGCTGGGGGATGGGGGATGGGGGATGGGGCTGGCTTGTGGAGGTGTTATATGGGATGGGACAGGGTCTGTGTGAAATACTGGAAAGTCCTTAGGCTACTGTTCTGAAATCAGCAACATATATTTTCAAGGAACAGAGAACATCAGGAAATGGTGGAGGAGATTTGGGATGTAATCGGAAAATAACCTAGAGATGAGATGAGGTTGTTCTCCTCTAGAAGGTTACACATCACAGCAAGACCCCGTCATAAGATGGTAGCCTACGCTATACGAGATCCAAATACCTATCGCTTTTAGAAGGCGACCTCATCATCGCATTCATTGAACAGAAATCTCTGTCTCAATCCCTGGGCCCCTTATGGCATTAAAGAAAATGGAAAACATCCTTGTTGACACACCAGCTCAGAGGATGGAGATATAAGTCCTGTGGCAAAAATCCAAATCCTAGAGGAAAAGTTATGGCTGAACAGTAAACGGTGGGAGTTGGTCTCTTTACATTCTAGGCAAGTCAAGCTTCCCATTTTCTTGTCTGACCTTTTCAGGCAACAGGCTCTTTTCATATTCGCATCATCTTAAAACACGACAGAAATCAGCTTCCCTGCTCTTGTCAGAGAGCTGATAAATAATGGAAAGAGTAAGAATGGGCTCAAGGGAACATAGTCAAGGTGCACAGCTTCAACAAGGCAGTTTAAACGCAAAAATGGGTGAGGTGGAAGGTGTGTACGTGAGTGTGTGTGTGTGTGTACAGTTTTGCGTGTAAATGTATGCATGCACGATATTGTAGATTAGGACATCTCAAATAAAAATGTGGCATTCATTGATTCCGTCTGAGAGGATATCATAGTACACTGTGTATCTGTGGAAACACTAAGCTTGTTTTCTCTGGTGAACAATTAGCATAATGAGTTGTTTGATTGGCGTAACTATGGGCAGCCTCAGCTCCAACCTAGTGGAAGGGTTAGGAGAGAGGGACCTTGACACATGACTCACACAGTATAAGGAGACTCCACAATGGAATTCTGGGAGTGTCATGTCATACTTAGGGTTCGTCAGGGCTCTTACTCAGCCCATTTAGACATTACATTCTGCAGAGCTACATTTAAATACAACACTTTTCTACTTTGTATAATAATGTCAGATTTAATTTGGGACTGTAAATGAGAACTTAACTCCTAAAGGTAAAGATTGAAACCCTATGGACTCGTGTCTGAGTGTCATGTTGATGTGTTTAGAGGCAGTCATTAGACTGGATGTTTTGTGTTAGTGAGAGGGACAGAAGAATGGAGAGACTGCTTTGCTATGTGTTTGATATGAGTGTATTAGAGGCACACTGTCCCTAAAGCTCTGCAGCTGAGACCACAGTGATCGTCTGTAGGCCTGAGGAAGCGTTTATATTTAAACACAGCACCTCAGACACTAACAAGGCTCAGTGGTGTCATAGCACTGCTCAATACTGACACGATACTTACACAACACTGACACAATACCATTGCTAGAGACATCACACTACTGCTATACAATAATAACATGTTACTTACCTCTGTAGTTGGTTTATATTCTGTAGTATGTGACTGCTTCATACAGACTATATGCTTCACAACATTCCCCATTCTATGCATATGGTTGACATGTTGATGCATTAGCTGTTTAATCATTGTTAGTTTGATGTAATAGGCATGGTCTATATTGGTTCTAGGGAAACATGTTTCACTACAGATTCGTCAGGTACGTCAGATAGCATGACGTGGTAGCTGTTTGTGTATAGGGGGGGGGCAGAAATGGGGCGATATAATCACAGAATCACAGAGAGAGAGAGAGAGCAAGAGTGAGAAGGAAAGAGAAGGAGAGAGAGAGCTAGAGAGGGTGAGAAAGGGAATGAGAGAACGAGAGGGCAAAAGAGAGGGAGAGATAGGGGGATGTTAGCTGAAGTGAAAAAGACGTCCCTTCACAACAAGTTGGTGTGACACTGCTCTCCGTTTTCCCTCTAAAAATAACACTGTGTTCACTGTCCTCAGGTGTGCCACTGATGCTTCCCCTTGGCTTCCCATTTACATTAGACCAATTAAACCTGGATCCCAGTCTCAGTCCTGCATGTTGATATGGTTCAAGGTAGGAGTGGCCATACTGATTCTCAGAGCTACAAGGCCTGCATTCTCAAATGAGAGAGCAACAATAAGAAGCATTATGAGTGAGAGGCTTACCTGCAATTAATGCTTTTTCAACTGGGTTCAAATTATTCAAGTCTGATAATGCAAAACTTATTTATAGTTAAAGTAAAAGTTAGGTGCCGAATCTCAAGGAGTGAGTTATGAGTGAGTTATTTCCATTTGCTGTATGCCTCACTCATCCAGAAACTGAGTTTGCCTGATTACCTGATTTGTCACCAGTGCATTCCAGTGTGATGCATTAGCCACATTTTCTGAGGGAAAGAGCTGAGAATGCCTCTTTAAGTTTTCTATGCCAACGAACAGATGTTCTCCCCTCCAAGCATTGCTCATTCTCTGTTAAGCATGGTCTCATCTGTCTCTCTGTTAAGCATGGTCTCATCTGTCTCTCTGTTTAGCATGGTCTTCCAATAAAGTTTTTATTTTTACACATTTATATTAATAAATCTGCCTTGTTGTTTTACAGGGCAAGGCAGAGACAGCCACTCACAAACAACCACTGAAACAGTAGGGATAGGGGACTGATGACTTCTTGGAAATAGTATTACAAAGAATGATACAAAAAAGAGAAAGGAGTGTACTGGAATGGACTCACCTCAACAGAGTTCTTCTCAGGCCTTTCCTTGCCGTTAACACATATTGAGTCACTTTCCTCTCTTCCTTTCAAATGATTATCTATTTAATCATGTTTACATTTATGTTGTCAGTTGGGGATAATATCAGGTTATGCTAACATATCCAGATAAATACACCCATCCAAAATAAACAGATTTTAATCTGGGACAAATTCTCTTATCCGTACCTGGAGAGTTTACATAGTGACCGCCTATCTGCTCGAATGACTTAAGCTGCTTAGTGTATTTTTCCAATTACCACATGTGTGCATGATTAGGTGATTATCTAAGTAGCTAATTGCTCTGTACTTAGAGAAACTCCCCTGAATGAAAACACAGAATATTTAATCTCTCTCTCTCTCTCTCTCTCTCTCTCTCTCTCTCTCTCTCTCTCTCTCTCTCTCTCAGTTCAGCTCTGTTGGGTCATCTCAGACGGAGAAGAGACCAGATGAGAAAAGGAGTGAATAGAGTTAGCTGTAAGAGCACATGTGTAGCACAGTATGAAGCTTAAATCTCAGATGTCTCCAAACCTATACCATTCACCCCCTCACATCCTATAATATCCACAACTTTCCCTCAGAGTGCTCCAACAGAGTGATGGGTGAATGAGGCAAGTAGTGGTGTCCTGGATGTTCTGTTTGCAATGAACGTGCCAGCACTGCCCTGAGCGTGGTCCCCGGACCGTCGTGGTGACCTTTCACCCTACTGAAAGGGACGTATCTGACAGACTCTGACGCTGCCCCCTGTACACACAGGGATCATTCTGTTCTGAAAGCAAGTTGTCTGAAAGTAAAGGAACAAACATGCTGAATATAGTGACATAGATTGTGTGAATGATGCTGTGAACTGAAATAACACTTGATTCAGAGAAGATGAATCAATCAGCATAGAGGTTGACTGAGCACCTTGACCAAACCGACCCCGCACGTGCATCCGCGTGTGCCATCATGCGCATGTTGATTTTGTCTATCCCTACCAGACGCATACATGATACGCAGATTAAAATACAAAAACCAACTGTGAACCAACTATATAAATTTGGGGACAGGTCAAAACCCACATGAAACATTCATGGACATTTTGCTAGCTTGCTGTTGCTAGCTAATTTGTCCTTGGATATAAACATTGGCTTGTTATTTTACCTGAAATGTATATGGTTCTTTTTTTGCTGGATCTTTGTAGAATTTTGAGTCACACAAAATCATGTGTTCTCTACTCCAACAATTAATCCACAGATAAAAGGGAAAACCTAGTTAATCAAAGAAAAATGTAAGATTCCTTACATCTCACAAATATCGGTTTTGGGCTTCATGACCAAAATGATCCTTTTTACACTTTGTAGTACATTTTCACACTAGAATAAATGTTTCTGACTCATATCGATTGCACATAGGTCGTTTTCAAACAGAGAAGTTCGTTTTTCGATTGTGGCTCTTTAACTTTCATCTTTGTTTTTGTTTTCTCTCTCTCTCTGTTCCAATTTACTTTTCCTTTCGGATGTACAAAAACGAACTGAAACATGATGAAATACAAAATCTCTATTTAATGACACACTTTTTCGCCATTTGCATTTTTTCAAATGCGTCATGACTGACATTCTCATCCGACTTGAGTGAAAATATCAAAGCAAACAAACTTTCAACCCGTTCTTATCTGTTTACCCTGTTTATTTCAAAGGCTGCTAAAGGTCACATTCTACAAAAGCAGAAGGGCACAAGGAGATTGTATGGGAGATATGTTAATGGAAGAAAACAAGAAGTGAAAGATGCAGATCATTTACTATTTATCATTTCCCTTCACCACAAATGTTCCTAATTTCAGATCCAATCATTGTCACATCCTTCCGTCTCCAAATAAGACACACTCAAAAAGAACACAAGTAAGGGTAGCAGGTGTACAGTATCTTTTGTTTCTGTGACATTTATTACTATTCAAAGTCAGCTCATGTAAGTTTTATCAACTATTGTTGCTCTGGCCACCTGGGTTTTCTCTATCTACCGTTCACTTCTCTTTCTGGGAGGGAGGTTGGGAGTAGATTCTAATGGTACAACAAAGCCGGCAGTCATTGCTCTTGATTCCAGAGAAGACATCGTCTGAATCAGTAACCGTCCTCGTCCTGTGACTTTCAGTTCTCAGAAGGGACTGAGATGCAGGATATCAGTATGCTGAGGATTCCTGTGGTTCTCCACTGGGCTCTGATGTCCCTGCTTTGAGGCCCTTTCAAAGGACCAATCCCCAGACACCAGCTTATACAGGCATTTAGAAACCCACTACCAAGCGTAGAAGTTTTCAAACTCTTCTAATGAATTAGAAAAATTCTGTCTCAATTTGAAGACATAAGGCCCGGCTGAATGAACCCTACAGAATCACCAGGTCAGCTTAAAACAGTAGCTGAAATGCCTGCCCATTTACAAAAATGATATATTTCCACCTATAAATGTCCCACTTTACAGGTGTGGGATCATAATTTGATCACTTTTTTGCTGAAGCAAATTTTCCTGCACTGCAGGAAATATAGATGAGCTTTGTGATTTACATAAATTCACAGAAAACTCGCACCAACACATAGTTATGTTAACAGTTTCCACTTTTAATGTAGTCTAATTTTGGCCAGATAATAGCTTAACCACAGATCAAGCAACGTTATGGACTAAATGTTAAAATCCTGTTGCTGCAAGATCTTTTTGCTGTGACAATACTGGTCAGATTAAGATCCTATATCTGTATATGCTTCCACAGAAAATATTTGGACAACCTGTAGTAGTGAATCATGGGGCATTCTGCCTCAGTGCATGTTTGCTGCTGGGGCTGGGAGTGCTGCGGCAGCTTGTCCACTGCCGTGAGACTCTATGTTGAGGTTGTACTGTTTTGATTCAGTGTCGTCTCAATTAAGCGCTGTGTGAAAGATCAGTCGTGACGGCTAGAGAGAGACTCAAGTCCCTGGCCTTTGAAATTAAAATGTGGGTCTATAGAGGAGCAAAAGTGTAAAACCTCAGTGTAAAATCTCTTCTATAAAGCGCTGTGGTGAGTGATACGGTACACAGACACATTGAGAAGCCTGGATGTAAAATCACCAGAGGAAAAAAACATGGGTTGGAGTCTCTGACCTTGATGTGGGACTGTGGAGTGAGCAGAGGAAATCACAGTGTCCTATATTTTCACAGTGTCCTATATTTTCACAGTGTCCTATATAACTTCTCTTAAAACCTTCAGTTGGGATTGGTACAGTAGCCACAGAGTCAATATTACAAACGATTACACCCTTTTAACCTCACACACAGAATTTCTGGTTCCTCTGATACCCACAGTAACCTGGCAGTGTCCACCACTGAGACAGAGGCATAGTGGCTGAGTTATGTGTCTGCTCTGCGCTCAGCTCCGATTGATTTAAACCCAGGATCCTGTTAATCAGACGGAATGGGGAGCCACTGTTTCTCAGATGTGTCACATTCATGGTCCTTATTCATAATAAGGCAGCTACACAGGGCAGAGAATCCATCACCCAACATTGCCACCCCCAGGGCATCAGAGTGGACTGTGGGGTGCACTGCTTCTATCAGGAGATTCCCATCATTCTCCTGAAATGGGCCGCGTTCTTTTGCCCAGCTCCGACACATAATCACCACTCTAAAGCTGCTTCTGCCGTCCCCATCGCTTCTTGACATTCACTACTTTAGTGGCACCACACAGATGATCCCTCCAGCCACTTAATATTCAAGAAAAGAGAAAGACAAGGGAGATGGACCATGGCAATATCATGAGTAGGCTACAGTAAGATGGCTATTTGTGTATCATGTGTTTAAAATCTGAAGAAAAAAAATAGAATCAATGGCCAGACTTTTGGGTGTTGTGGAACACAATGAATCCCTTTGATTATTGTTTCTGAAGTACACACATCAAGCTACAGTTGCTGTAATTAATCTACACTTGGCACCACTTACAGAGTCTGAGCCAATGCTGCTAAGGGGCTCATTTGGGAGAGTCAGGGGAAACAGTCATGGATAATGACACTCCTTAAACTCCAGTCTACACAGAGTGCTGTTTGCTTGCCCTTTAACACCTCCACTGACATGCACAGTATACAAATGAGATTACATCTCCCACGTGGCCACTCTCAAAGGTTAGAGACTGCACACCGCATGGCAGATGAGGTCTTTTAATGAGCAATTGAAACCCATTTGATTAGTTTGGCTGAATTAGACCCAACTCAGCTATCCCATGTGCAAATACAAAAAGACTCATGGGTCAGTGGTAACAACGGTGAGGTTTAATTAGAGCTGGGTGGAAAGACCACACCTCAGCAATTAGGCACACTCATGTGAGTGGATATGTACACAGAGACCAAGAGCAGAAGAACTGAAGAACTGAAAGACTCAGATTATGCTCCTTTATCACTTGAACTTGGTTTGAAAATTATACAGGTCTGTTATGCTGAATTGTTTAAAGGTAGACACAGCGAAATGACGTAGATTCAGAAAGTAAACAGCATAGTGGGTAAATTTCCACAACTAAGAGCGTAGAAGCGCGAGGATCAACTTCTCTGCTGTTTTGGTGCCCTGGCTACCACGCTGTTAACAGCATGAAGCTAACCAGTGCACATGCACAGATAATGTGTCTGACCGTGTGAGAGTGAAGTGTTGAATCTCACCCATTTCAATATCTCCAGTAATTTTGCTGAGTCTACCTTTAAAGTGTACAAAACTTGTTGATAATGTTAGAACAAAGTGTTTTATCATTGCTGTACACTTTCTCCATGTTCCCCACCAATACCCTGTCAGAGAAACGTCTAGGATCTTCTTTAACATTTCAAGTCTAATGATGAATTTAAGACACAATGACATTGATCCACCTTGATGTTATAAGCAATATAGTCTTGTGAGCATAATCTATTTGATTGAATTTGATTGGCAAGTGTTTGGCCCCCAGCCTTTTTAAAGGAGATGATAATGGGGAAAAGGAAGCTGCCTTTAACTGAACACCAGCTAACCCCTGCTGTTTCCCTCTTAGTGTCCATGGATTCACTTGACCCAAGATGGCTGCCACCAGTGTTGTAGTACTCGAGACCGAGTCCTGTCTCGAGACCAGATATTGAGTGCCTTGGTCTTGTCTCTGTGTCAGATACATTTGTACTCGGTGATGAGCGGCCAGCTCTAGGAACAGTCTTAGTGGTTCCAAACTTCTTCCATTTAAGAATGATGGAGGCCACTGTGTTCTTGGGGACCTAAAATGCTGCAGATATTTTTTTGTACCCTTCTCCAGATCTGTGTCTCGACACAATCCTGTCTCGGAGCTCTACGGACAACTCCTTCGACCTCATGGCTTGGTTTTTGCTCTGAAATGTACTGTCAACTGTGGGACCTTATATAAACAGGTGTGTGCCTTTCCAAATCATGTCCAATCAATTGACAGTCCCACCCAATCAGATTGATGTGGTGGACTTAGACCATCGAATTTGTGTATTTTTTCTAGAAAAAAAAGTGTGATTTTGAGAGAGAAAAAAACATTTCATGTTTGGAACACAAAGTAACCAGTGACCTAAAGTTTAAAGTGGAATGGACAGCGTTTTAACTACTTTGCAGATATGAAACAAACAGACAATCATATTATCACTACAAAATATCAAATTCCCAGTTTATGCTACAAAACTAACTTCATAAGAGGTTTTAAAAATATTTAAATCAATGTTCCATTATGTAC
Organism: Salmo trutta; assembly: GCF_901001165.1. Taxonomy (NCBI): domain Eukaryota; kingdom Metazoa; phylum Chordata; class Actinopteri; order Salmoniformes; family Salmonidae; genus Salmo; species Salmo trutta. Next base: position 30,708,727 of record NC_042980.1, on the reverse strand, counting down.
ACTAAGGCATTGGTGTTAGAATAGATAGATGCAGTTCAATGCATGATTAATATAATTCACCAATACACTTCTTGGTAGGCCAAAACTATTTCTATCAGGTCGTAAATCACAGCTGGCCTGGTACATTGTTTGCTGCCTCCATTTGAGATGACCTGTTTCAGTTTCAATGACTCAATATTCTGGACAAAAACTGACAAAGGTAACTAAGGCTGGGATTGTCAATACAATCAAACTAGCAAGGGCAATGATCACAAATCAGTCATAACGTGGCTAATAGGCTAGCGTATCTATTTATGTAGCCAGCTAACAGTAGCTAGATAGCTAGCTAGCTGCTAGGAGGATGTCATGTCATGCCATTGGAGGAGTGGGTGAGTCGCTCTGTAAACACTCAGTTCAGTTAAAAGTGAATGATGGCAGTCCCATAGGGAAAATGGCTTGTTTGTATAAAGGTCTAATGTAGCGCTGATTGGCTATAGCACACCGGTCTGTGTAGACTCCAGTCCTGGACAAGACAGAAGTTTTTATTCGGTTTTATTTACTGCAGTGTCTACTAATTGTCCAAATGCATGGCCGCATTCCAACTCTATATTGCTATAGAATTTCCACAAATGCCTAAGTATACGTAATTCCCAAACATTCTAAGAATTTATGAAAACATGAAAATGGCCATATCTGGTCTCTTTTTATTAACTAAAAATGTGATTGGTTGACTCCACTGTCACTCCAAAATGTTGCACTAATACAGTTGAATGCCAGATTCCTTTATCAAGTAGCTTCTGATGGCCTAGCTAATGTCTGACTTTGCTATCTAGATTTATCTCCCCAGAGGCCAGCAAAGAAAAATCTTGATTGGATATTTTTTTTATCTTCAGTGTTAACTCTTTCCTTTCCAACAAAAACTGACAAGATTAAATCAGAACATCATTGAAAAAAGTATATAATTATCATTGTTATGATATTATTATAATCATTATTTTATAAATCCTTAGCCCTCTCTAAAGGTGTAGAAGGCCCATTGTTCCCCACTGTGTTTGGGTGAGTAATAATTTGTAGAGTGGCTCTATTTTCCCTCAGCACGCTTTTTTCCACAATTCTGAATCCATATGTTGTTCTGAAGTATGAACACAGAAGTACTGGACATTTAGAACTCTTATTATGGTGCTGATTTCACAGAATTACATCATGGTCTTGAATTGGACTTGTATTTTTCTGGTCTAGGTCTTGACTCAGTCTTGCTTTAGGTGGTCTTGAACACAACACTGGCTGCCACTGCCTTCTCAGTTGCTGTCCCCGCCAGTCAAATGATTTGGGGAAGAAAGACACTGGTGCTAATTGCCTGTTATGTAATGTTGACAGTGCTTATTGTCATCTTGCTGTAGATACTGGTAAATGGTGGTGCAAAGAAAGTTAATTGACGATGTGTGTGTGTGTTGGCAGCAGCTGAGGGAGGCTAGATATATGCGCCCTCTGGTCCCCTCTCCGCCAGCTGTGCCTCGTCACACCATCCCTGGGTCCCTGCCACCCCACCAGGCTGCCCTGACCCCTGCCACACATACTACCACACTGCTACACACTCAAACTGCCACACACACTCGCTCTGTGTGACTAACTGGGACTGCTGAGGGAGTAAACCACACATTAACTATTGTTTCTAGGTCATATCTGTCCTAGTGTACAAACGAGATGACACTTCCCCTCTAACTGTATATTTACATGTCACCCACTTTTCCTCTTTGAAACAAACTTGCCCCAATGCAACCCTGTTAGTGGAATTGACCATATAAATACAAGATGTTTAATGTTTGCGTGTGAGAGCAACATTAGGATCTGAATACGCAGTATCTTTGAACATGTGGTAATACGTTATGGTGATCTGTGTGTCAGGTGCAGCACTTTTGGCAGAGAATAACAGTTGACTGCAGCTTTAACTCTACTCTCCTATTACTAAGGATGACCAACCTCTATTGTCTTAAAGCCTTGTAATTTGGATCATCTACATGTGTTAAACCTGTCTGGGGATGTGTTTGAACATTGCATAGAGAAGACATACACCGAGTGTTCAAAACATTAAGAACACCTGCTCTTTCCATGACCGACTGACCAGGTGAATCCAGAGGAAAGCTATGATCCCTTATTGATGTAATTTGTTAAATCCACTTCAATCAGTGTAGCTGAAGGGGAGGAGACAGGTTAAATAAGGATTTTTAAACATTGAGACAATTGAGACGGATTGTGTATATGTGCCATTCAGAGGGTGAATGGGCAGGACAAAACGTTTAAGTGCCTTTGAACAGGGTGTGGTAGCAGGTGCCAGGTGCACTGGTTTGTGTCAACAACTGCAAAGCTGCTGGGTTTTTCACGTTCAACAGTTTCCCGTGTGTATCAATGATGGTCCACCACCCAAAGGACATCCAGCCAACTTAACACAACTGTGGGAAACATTGGAGTCAACACGAGCCAACATCCCTGTGGAACGCTTTCGACACCTTGTAAATTCCATGCCCCAGTGAACTGAGGCTGTTCTGAGGGCAAAAGGGGTGCAACTCAATATTAGGAAGGTGTTCCTAATGTTTGGTATACTCAGTGTACATATTTTACATGTCAGTCATTTAGCAGATGCTCTTATCCAGAGCGACTTACAGGAGCAATTAGGGTTAAGTGCCTTGCTCAAGGTCACATTGACAGATTTCACCTAGTCAGCTCTGGGATTCAAACCAGCAGCCTTTCGGTTACTGGCCCAGCCTCTTAACCCCTAGGCTACCACCCAGCCCACATGTTCTAATATGTGTGATATCATCTCATTTTGACTTGATCGTTGTGTATACTGTATGTACGTAAGTAGATCATGTCCTATTACCACTGAGTATTAGAACACATAAGAAACACAGGCTTATCAGTAAACTTACTGCTGGGGTCTGATATACCATGAGGAAGTAAAGTCTGTTTAATAAAATAACATTCATTTCCTCCATAAAATGTGACACTGATATCCCTGGCTTTATCCCTGCCAGTTATTTTGGCATGCGTGGAATGGTGGGTCCTGTCAGCTTGTGAGTGGTCTCGGCAGAGCCTGTCTCAGGGCCCAGGTCTGACCCTGTCTTCTGTCCGAGACCCACGGCCAGGGAAGAGAATGATCGATGATTTGTCCAGAATACGCTGCGTCACGGCACGGCAGAGGCGTCCAGCTGGCCTCGTTCCACGGACGCAGTCTTGTCACGGACACACCGACAGCGTACAGCAACGTCACCCCTCTCACACCCTGTGCTGACAGCCTATTGTTCAAACGGTGAGGAAAACATCCACATTTTGGAAATCGAGGGTTACAGTTTCAGATTCAGATTCAGATTCTGAGTGTTTAATAGTCACACGTATAGGGTTGCAGGTGTGATTGCAGGGTACAGTGAAAATCTTAAGCTCTGAGCTCCAACATGCAGGACTAAGTTAAATAAAATAATGAAACCGATGAAAATTGTAAAATGGTAAAAAAACAACAATAGAAATAGCACTATATACAGTACCGGTCAAAAGTTTTAGAACACCTACTCATTCAAGGTTTTTTCTTCATTTTTACTATTTTCTACATTTTAGAATAATAGTGAAGAAGTCAAAACTATGAAATAACACATATGGAATCATGTAGTAACCAAAAAAGTGTTAAACAAATCAAAATATATTTTATATTTGAGATTCTTCAAATAGCCAATCTTTTGCCTTCATGACAGCTTTGCACACTCTTGGCATTCTCTCAACCAGCATCACCTGGAATGCTTTCCAACAGTCTTGAAGGAGTTCCCACATATGCTGAGCACTTGTTGACTGCTTTTCCTTCACTCTGCGGTCCGACTCATCCCAAACCATCTCAATTTGGTTGAGGTCAGGGGATTGTGGAGGCCAGGTCATCTGATGCAGCACTCCATCACTCTACTTCTTGGTAAAATACCCCTTACACAGCCTGGAGGTGTGGTAGCCATGCTGGTTAAGTGTGCCTTGAATTCTAAATAAATCACAGACAGTGTCACCAGCAAAGCACCCCCACACCATAATACCTCCTCCATGCTTTACGGTGGGAACTACACATGCGGAGATCATCCATTCACCCACACCACATCTCACAAAGACACGGCGGTTGGAACCAAAAATCTCCAATTTGGACTCCAGACCAAAGGACAGATTTCCACCGGTCTAATGTCCATTGCTCGTGTTTCTTGGCCCAAGCAAGTCTCTCTTCTTCTTATTGGTGTCCTTTAGTAGTGGTTTCTTTGCAGCAATTCGACCACGAAGGCCTGATTCACAGTCTTCTCTGAACAGTTGATGTTGAGATGTGTCTGTTACTTGAACTCTGTGAAGCATTTATTTGGGCTGCAATTTCTGAGGCTGGTAACTCTAATGAACTTATCCTCTGCAGCAGAGGTAACTCTGGGTCCCCCCCTACCTTGTCACAACACAACCGATTGGCTCAAATGTATTAAGAAGGAAAGAAATTCCACAAATGAACTTAACAAGGCACACCTGTTAATTGTAATGCATTCCAGGTGGTTTGTGGGTGATTGTTTTCTGTTTAGAGTATTTCCTGACAGGACTGTTTTGCTGTCGTCTTTTGTTTAATTTTGTAAGTGTTCTCTTTTTCAATTAAATTTCAAGATGAACACACATCCTCCGCTGCACCTTGGTCTCATTACTACGACAGCCCTTACACTACCCCATGAAGCTGGTTGAGAGAATGCCAAGAGTGTGCAAAGCTGTCATCAAGGCAAAGAGTGGCTATTTGAAGAATCTCAAATATACAATATATTTTGATTTGTTTAACACTTTTTGGTTACTACATGATTCCATATGTGTTATTTCATAGTTTTGATCTCTTCACTATTATTCTAAAATGTAGAAAAAAGTAAAAATGAAGAAAAACCCTTGAATGAGTAGGTGTTCTAAGACTTTTGACCGGTAGTGTACATTATAACAGCTGTAGCAGTGATGAATAAATAAATGTCCATTGGGGTGGAGGTAGAGTAAAGACTGTTGAGGGGCGGGGGGAACAAGTGAAATAAAAACAATAACAATTATCATTTAAAAGAATCTATAATATACATATTAACAACTGCAACAGTGATGAATGTCGTTGGGGTGGGGGCAGAGTAAAAGTCCGGGGGGGGGGGGGGGGGGGGGGGGGGGGGGGGGGGGGGGGGGGGGGGTCCATAGCTTAGGTGGCTGCAGTCCCATATGATCTTCTTGGCCTTCCTGCGACACCTGGTGTTATAGGTGTCCTGTAGGGCAGGTAGTGTGCAACCAATGGTGCGTTCGGCTGCACGTATCACCCTCTGAAGCATCTTGCGGTCCGCAGCAGTGGAGTTGCCATACCAGGCTGTGATGCAGCCTGAAAGTATGCTCTCAATGGTGCTCCTGTAGAACACTGTGAGAGCCCTTTAGGACAGGCTGAATTTCTTCAGCATCCTGAGGTTCGCCGTGGTGTCTGTGTGGTTAGACCATTTCAGCTTCACTGAGATTTGTACGCTGAGGAATTGAAAGTTATTGACCGCCTCCACGGCAGACCCATTGATGAGGATAGGGCTGTGTCCAGCCTGGTTCTTCCTGAAGTTCCCAATCAGCTCCTTTACTTGGCTAACGCTGAAGGAGAGGTTGTTTACCTGGCACAATGCCGTCAGAGAGCATACCTCCTCCCTGTAGGCTGTCTCTTCGCTGTTGCTAATCAGCGAACTTGATGATGGAGTTGTAACTGTGTGAGGCCATGCAGTCGTGGGTATACAGGGAGTACAGGAGGGGACTGAGGAGGCACCCTTGTGGGGACCCTGTGTTGAGAATCAGTGTCGAGGAGGTAATGTTGCCAACCTTCACCACCTGGGGACGGCCTGTCAGGAAGTCCATGATCCAGTTGCATAGGGAAGAGTTCAGACACAGGGCCGTGAGCTTTGTAATGAGCTTATAGGGCACTATGGTATAAAAGGCCGAGCTGTAGTCGATGAACAGCATCCTCACATATGCATTCCTAGTATTTCATTTCAGTTACTTTCCCTTTCTTGGGCACGGGGATGATAGTGAGAGATTGAAAATGTCAGAGAACCCAACAGGCAGCTGGTCTGCACATGCTCTGAGGGCACGGCTATGGATGCCGTCTTAGGAGCCCCTGCCACATACGCCTTGTGTCCCCCCCCCCCTGAATTGCTCCTCCACTTTGCCACTATACTTGTGTTTCACCATCTTGATCGATCTGCGTAGGTTGTATTTGTACTGTTTAACCAAACTATTGTCCCCAGTCACATTGCCCTCCTTATAAGCAGCATCTCTCTCCTTCAATAAGGCTTCAATCAATCCATGGTTTTTGATTCAGGAACGTGTTCAAAGTCACTATGAGGAACATATCATCTGTGCATTTTTTATGAGTTGGCATATTTATTGATGTTCTCTCCAGAGGAACCCAGAACATATTTCAGTCCACGTGATCAAAACAGTCTTGGAGTGTGAATTCTGATTGGTCAGACCAACGCTGTACAGACCTGACCACTGAAACTTCCTTCTTGAGTTTTTGCTTGTAGGGGGAGAAGCAAGATGGAGTCATGGTCGCATTTGTGGAAAGGAGGATGGGAGTGGGCCTTATACTAGTGTTGAAAAGGAGTGTAGCAGTGGTCAAGAGTAGAATTTCCGTGAGTTAGACAGTCTTTTGTTAAAGTCCCATACAACAGTGAATGCTGACTCCAGTTTGTTTTGGGTCCAATAAAGATATTTGAAAGACTTTTTGGTGTCGGCTTGGGTCCTAATGAACACAGCCAGGGCGATAATCCCTGAAACTGACAGAGGTTTATAACTGAATACTTTGCCAATTTTATTGCAAATGTCCTTCATTAGTGGCAACTCAGTCATGCGATAAGTACTGGATGAGTTTATTTCATTGAATATAGTGGGGGATTTCAGCTTGGAAAATAATTAGAAACCTGGGCACACTGTCCATTTTTGCCTTACTTTCTGGTCATTTAATGCAAAACACAAAGAAAGACATTCCAAACATCCCATGTGAGAATACGGGAGCAAAAAAACTGTTCAATGGGCATGAAACCAAATTCATAAAGGTCGCTCAGGGAGAAAGGTGCGAGGGTAAAGATTTGTGGATCAATTGCTCCATCATAAAGAATGCTGTGTGCCAAAATGACTGATGATGAGGACGCTTCTGGGTGGAGTGCTGCCTGGCTAGTAAAAAACACTGACACACCATAATAAACAAGGTTCAAATCTGTCAGGAGAGGTTACCTAAAACCACCACTTTAACCAGGTTTCCATCCAAACTTTTTATGCTAGTAAAGAAATTGGCTGATGGAAACAGAAAATGTGTCAGGAAACTTTCCAAATGTCGAGAAAACAAAATAGGGTAGACAATTCAGGATATTTTTCCTGTCAAATTATTTATGCGATAAATGTCGGTGAAAACGCTTTTATGTGGCAATATTCATATAATAACCATCATATCGAAGTAAACTTGGTGTCACGTTATGGCGTGTTGTGTGGTATGCAGTTTATTAGACTACAGATGAAATAAATGATGATGAACTTCACAGGGTGGGTCTTATTGTGGTGACATGGCCATTGATGCTTGGCTGCTGTTTAACATTTAAAAATAATCTCGCTCTTTTGTCCATAATAATTTCCTCATGAAGGCTATACCCTACTCTTTATGTACGAGCTGTTGACTAGAGCTCACGTGCCAATACCAGAGTGGGCACACACGCTATATAACACACATTGTTTTGTGAGAAAACCATCAGTAGAGTTGAAAATGTGATGGAAACCCAATGAGTTTGTAATTTGTATTCAGTACATGGTAATTTAACCACAAAAGGTATTTTTCTGTGCACTACGTCGTCACGCACAGCCCTTTATCCCCAATAAGTCAATTTGATGGGAACACATCTCTGGTGGGAAAATGCACGTATTGTTTTTATGCAGATTGTTGAATATTTCATGAAAATCTGTCACCAATTGGATGGAGACCTAGCTAGTAATAGTATTTTATTTTCACTGCTATTTAGGCACGCCAAGGTAAACCAGCGGACAAAGGTCTTAACCCTTGGAGGTTCTGATGTACCAGAACGCATGAGAAAACAAATCACCTTTATAATAAAGCATTGCGTGCATATGATCACATTTGCGTAGTGGCATAGAGCAGTAGAGTTGAGGCACTTGCAGAAGTTACACATATTGGGTACATTTTTAGAGGCCCAGGGTGCGGGAAAAATTTGGGTTTTTATAAACGCATTTCATGCAATTCATGCAAGTCATTTTAAATGACTGGAGATATTGGCTAAATATTTTTTATATTGCCCAAATGATCGAAATGGCAGGCTACTTTGACACTGACAAACTGAGAATCTGAGATCAATAAAGACCTTGGCTTGAATCCATCAATAGCCTAGTCCTAGGTGTGTGGAGACACATTTTAGGCTACAATATGACAAGGAAATTATAGTCTTAAAAATGCTTTCCAGTTTCACTGACATACCTAAAATGATGCGCAGCTCACTCGCTGGTGATGGCTGATGCGCTCGTGCCAAATGCAAATGTCTCTTGTTGTACTAGGTAAAACAATATTTGGAAGTAAAATATTTTGGTAGGCTTCAGCATAGTGTTCTCTTTTCAGCAGTAGCCATTTGCTTTCCAACCTGTGTTTTCCCACGATTGCATTGTAAATATTGCGAAAGGCTTGTTTTGTTTGCATGCTCTTTGTTCACTGACAGATTTGCCGCACGTTCCCGACTGCAGGCTATTCCATGTTATTAGGCTACAATCCACAGCTAGGCTATTTTTAAAAGAAGCTATTTATCCTCTGTGGCTAAATTACAGGCCTTCTCATGGTGTAGTAGGCTATTCTGAATGATTTCATTACTTTCTTAACAGACAGTAATAATTCTAACTGGCAAATGTATTTCAATCTATTAGGGGTGCTGTAGTTCCTTCATAATCCATCGCGCGGCTATGATTCTATAAGGAAATAAATGATGACGTGCAACGCTGGAGAGATGAGAGTTGCAGGCTCATGTCTGTCAGAGCAGAGAGGGAGAGATCATAAAAAGTGAATCTCAATCTAGTTATGTGAGAGATACAGGCGCACTTCTCACAACCAGCGCTACCCGCTGGTTTCACACATAGGCCTACAGTAGGTTACAATGTTGCGCAAACCATAAATTCCTGGCCGAACCAACCCAACCAACTCGTTGAATATTAGGCCCGTGCGGAAAATCTACTTTTTGACATTGTTTTTTGTGGGGACAGGAGAATTAATGAAGAGGCAACACGAACGAATTTTGATCGCAATTATTTTGTGACAATTATTTTTCATGCCACGAGAGTTATCGGATCCGGCCAAATAGGTTCCGAAACAAAACAGTCCAAACGGAGAGGTGCACTGACCAAACCCTATTTAAGGAGTAGGTGTGTGTATGTGTGTGCATATTTATCTACCATTAGCACATACTCAGACATCTCTATACACTAGGGCCATGGTAGTAATAGGCAGTAATGGGTCATGAATATCTGTCTAAACGTCTATGCTGCTCACAGTCTCTGACTGCTCTGAGGTGGCTCAGCTCACACAGGTGAGGAGGACAGGGAGGCCACACTCATTACACATTCTGGCACTGCCCGTCCCCCTTCGCTCCCTCCCTCGCTCGCCCCTATCATTTATTTATTTGCGCCAGCCCTCAATTACAGTCAGTGGTGAGGAGAGCGGGCCGGGGCGACCCCGGGTTCGACTGGCTAATGAACGAGGGAGACAGACCCCCTCATGTTTATTTCCCAGCTTCGTCGAAAGCAGGAGTCCCGGGAGAGACGGAAACAAGGCTGCTGAATAATAATCAGTGCTTTGTGTTTTAATACGACTGATCTACTCCACAGGCATATGGATGGAGGGATGGAAGGATAAGGGGAGAATGGGAGAAGCATGCCACATTTAGGGAGGGATGATGGCGAGGTCTAAGGAGGGAACACAGGCTCTCGGTCGTAGATGGATGGGCTATGAATCAGGCTCTCTGTCGCTCCTCTGAAAGCAGGCGGCCATTTGTGTTCTACGCTAATAGCACCTCATTCTCCAATACAGACTAATCCATTTTCAGGAGCCATCGGTTAACTGGGGAGCAAATTCATGAAAGGGTTGGCATATGTTGAATATGAAACATTTTATTTTGCACTGAATAGATTCTTATTGCAAACTATCATCCCTTTTCTAGATCACGGGACCCTAATGTGCTTGAATACATTTATTTAATCATTTGGTCACCAGCATTAGATAATACGTTTGTAGTTGGACCATGGCGCTATTCTTTTTTTTTTTAAATGTGGCTTTTTACTCCAGCATTTTGGATTTGAGATCAAATGTTTCATATGAAGTGATCTTTTTTCACCTTTTATTTCAGGGTATTTTCATACATATCTGATTTACTGTTTAGAAATGGAAACACTGTATACTGTATCTAGTCACCCCATTTGAAGGTGTCAAGTACTAAAGTATTCAACAGTTTAGTATTTGGTCCCATATTCCTAGCACGCAATGAGTACATCAAAATTCTGACTCTACAAACTGGTTGGATGCATTTGCAGTATGTTTTGGTTGTGTTGTCCAATAGGAACTGAATGGTAAATGATGACTATAGTAATGTACTTTCTAAGTGAGTAGATAAGATGTTTCTGAAATGAAATCAATCCGGATATTGCCATGATTGAGATAAATCATGAATGAACCATGGCTAATGACGAGTGAGAAAGTTAGAGGCTACAACCAATAATGGGGAAGATTAGCATGATCTTCTCCCTCTGTAACTCTCACTCATCACCATTCCAATTCATTCATGATTATCAATAATCATGGTAGCATCCACACTCATGTAGCAGTGTTCACTAACATCAGCGTCATACACCCATTATTGTTGAGGGGCATGAAGTACATGAGGATTAATCATTAGGATTAATCATTATCATTATGCCTAATCTTATGTATTTTTTTCTGCATAGGTTATCTAAGCATACCTCTTTACCCGTTCAATTGTCATTTTTAAAATGGGTGTCATCACATTATCATAAGGTGCCAGATTACATTTGGAGTGCATTCGGAAAGTATTCAGACCACATGACTTTTTCTACATTTTGGTACTTTACAGCCTTATTCTAAAATTGATTAAATAAATATTTTCCTAGTTAAATAAAGGTTAAATAAAAAATAAAAATAAATACATCTGTACACAATACCCATTCTAACAAATCAAAAACAGGTTTTTAGATTTTTTTAGCAAATGTATAAAAAAATAAAAAATACAGAAATACCTTATTTACATAAGTATTCAGACTCTTTGCTATGAGACTCTAAATTGAGCTCAGGTGCATCCTGTTTCCATTGATCATCCTAGAGCTCTTTCTGCAACTTGATTAAAGTCCACCTGTGGTGAATTCAATTGATTGGACATTATTTACAAAGGCACACACCTGTCCATAAAAGGTCCCACAGTTGACAGTGCATGTCAGAGCAAAAACCAAGCCATGAGGTCGAAGGAATTGTTCATAGAGCGCCGAGACAGGATTGTGTCGAGGCACAGATCTGGGGAAGGGTACTAACAAATTTCTGCAGCGTTGCTGAGAAATCAGGAGAGAAGGGCCTTGGTCAGGGAGGTGACCAAGAACCCGATGGTCACTCTGAGTTCATCTGTGGAGATGGGAGAACCTTCCAGAAAGACAACCATCTCTGCAGCACTCCAGGAATCAGGCCTTCATGGTAGAGTGGCCAGATGGAAGCCACACCTCAGTAAAAAGCACATGACAGCCTGCTTGGAGTTTGCCAAGAGGCCCCTAAAGGACTCTCAGACCATTAGAAACAAGATTCTCTGGTCTGATGAAAATCAAGATTGAACTCTTTGGCCTGAATGCCAAGCGTCACGTCTGGAGGAAACCTGGCACCATCCCTACGGTGAAGTATGGTGGTAGTAGCATCATGCTGTGGGAATGTTTTTCAGCAGCAGGGATTGGGAGACTAGTCAGGATCGAGGGAAAGATGAACAGAACAACGTACAGAGAGATCCTTGATGAAAACCTGCTCCAGAGTGCTTAGGAACTCAGACTGGGGCGAAGATTCACATTCCAACAGGACAACAACCCTAAGCACTCAGCCAAAACAACGCAGGAGTGGCTTCGGGACAAGTCTCAATGTCCAGAAGTGGCCCAGCCAGAGATACAAAGATACCTCCTGCGAGTCCTGCCCATCATCGGCATTTAAATCCAATCAAATGTTGTGTGTGTCATTTTACACTCTTTGCTCTGTCATATCTTTGCTTCATGGTGCACCTGGGAAGGAACCACTTACTAGGTTGAAGAGAGCTGGGGGCGGGGGTACTCTTTGTCTGGTCCAGTCAGTGTGCCCCCTCCACAAAATACTGCTGACAGATATTTTTATAAATACTTATTAAGTTTAAAAATGAAGTTTAGTCATTAATTTAACAGAAAAAAAATCAAACTGGCCAAATTTGAGGGGACACATACCCTACGAGCATGATGCCTTCTATTCTTACAATAAAAGGGACTCCAAAATGACAGAATGCATTATTCACTTCCTTTTGGACAAAACATAATATGAAACACAACCAAAACAAGCTGTAAATGCATCCAACAAGCTTGATGTGGTTATTGTGTGCATGGAATATGAGACCAAATACTACACTTTTGAAATTTGTTCAAATATTTACAGATGTAGGATCTTAATTTGAGCCAGTTTGCTACAGCAGCAAAAAAATCCTGGAACAACAGAAAATGTGAAATTATGTGGATTATAATTAATGGACATTTTTTGCCGGGGTTGATACATCTTCCCTTAGAGAAAATCAAGTCTGAATTTTTAAAGTGGACATTACAAACTTTAGAAGCCTCTACAAGTTTGCATTCACTGCTGTGCCGGAAAATTCTCAGCAACAAAAGAATGATCAAATTTAGATCCTACGTGGTCCCCCGTGGCTCAGTTGGTAGAGCATGGTGTTTGCAACACCAGGGTTGTGGGTTTGATTCCCACGGGGGGCCAGTACAAAAAAATAAATAAAAGAAAATGCATGAAATGTATGCATTCACTACTGTAAGATGCTCTGGATAAGAGTGTCTACTAAAATGTAAATGTATGCCATATTCAAATGGAGGGACTAGATACAGTACATAAAGTGCTTTACATGGTAAATCACTCATATATGAAAATTCCCTGAAATAAAAGGTGAGATTTTGTACTGTCATCTCATATGAAACATTTGATCTCAAATCCAAAGGGATTTGGGAGTGTATTATCTAAGGCTAGTGACCAAATGAATAAATAAATGTATTCAAGCACATTAGGGTCCCGTGATCTAGAAAAGGCATGACAGTTTGCAATAAGAAACTATTCAGTGCAAAATAAAATGTTTTATATGCAACATATGCCAACCCTTTCATGAATTTTTGCCCCAGTTAACCGCTGGCTCTTGAAAATGGATTAGTCTGTATTTGAGAATGAGGTGCTGTTAGCGTAGGACACAAATGGCCGCCTGCTTTCAGAGGAGCGACAGAGAGCTTGATTCATAGCCCATCCATCTACGACCATTCCCCTTCAGGGGATGAGAGCCTGAGTTCCCTCCTTAGACCCCAACATCATCCCTCCCTGAAAGTGGCACGCTTCTCCCCTCATCCTTCCATCTCTCTGTCCATATGCCTGTGGAGTAGACCAGTCGTATTAAAACACAAAGCGTTGATTATTAATACCCTCAAATAAAAGGTGAAATTCTGTACTGTACTGTCATGACATGAAATGTTTGATATCAAAAACAAAATGCTTTTGTATAGAGCCAAATTTAAATGTTTGGCATCACTGTCCAACTACATACGTAGGGGAGTGTATCCACACTCACAAGTTATTTTGTTCCCCCAGCTTCACTCTTTCTAATGTAACATGACTGACCGGCTGTGTCATGTGGAAGTGTTGACCCCAATACTGTGTGTCAGTCAGGAGGCGCTTGTCCTTCAGACTGACTTTTGATCGTGCTGGCCTAAGCAGAATTGTGTGTGTGTGCGCGCGTGTGAGTGAGTGGGTGGAGGAGTGGAATCAAGAGGCCAAGGTTGATGTCACAGAGCATTTCACAACATTTATACAAACTGAATCTGACTCATATTGTCAGATTCTTCACTGTTTTATTTCAAACTGATTAAACTGGTTGTTTATCAAGTGCAGTTCAGAAAATACCATGTATTCTGTATAAACCTTCCTCCGGGGTACATTATTACAGGTAGGCCTCATTGTCTCACATCAGTGCGAAGGCATCTGCACTCATCTCTCTGATAACTCGCAAACACTCATGGGAAAGCTAAAAATAAGTTTGACTACAATATGCTGTCCTAATATTCGAAAATGTTACCAAGGTGACATCGTCCACTGAACCCCCTTGAATCCTCATAGTCAGAGTTCATCTTAAAACTATAAACCTGTAACTAATATTGACATTTATTTAATCACAAATTCTTCAATACATTTAGCTAAGGTGTTTTGTGGGTGTAGAATAATAATTCATGAAAATCTTAAATGTGCATGAAAATTAGCTAGCTAGCGTCTGCTTGCTGGCTGAACCAGTCTCAAAGCAAGGGATGCTAACAATGACAGTTCACACACTCAATGCTGAATACTCCCTCTAGCTAGCTAGTGTAGTGATATTCTAGCTAATAGCACATGAGTTTTCATGATAAGGCAGTTTCTGCTTTGCCGTGATTAGTGAGTTTTGCAGCACAGCTTGACTGCTTTAGGCTAGTTGCGATGTTATTGCGTTGGCCAAATGTTACAAAGTAGTGAGACACAGTGCCAGCTGTCAGAGTCAGATACATGCTGATTTCTTAGAACAGTCCCATAACTTTGGTTATTCATCAACAAGATTGGCAAAATAGCTACAGTAATGGCCATTCAAACAAGTTATCACTAGGCTCCTAGCTTGGGCAAGTTTGCACAGCTGATCAAGCATGGTAGTAGTCAGTGCATCATAGATACGACATAGAGTTAGAAACTAGTGATCGGCAGATGAGCAAAATCTAGATTTTTAGAGATGAGTTCCACGTCCTACAAGACAGATGGTTTGAAGGACGAGCGTCGCGTAGGAGTGACACCATCTGACGTGAGACAATGGGTAGGCCTAAGTTAGCTACACGTTAGGTAAATGCAAGTTTATATCAACAATGACTTATTAATGTTGTTTAAAAAAGATAAGATACAGTAGATGTAACAAGTCATAGTAACATAAATTACCATCTGTAACATGTTAATGTATGTGTGGACATACTTTAGTGTGTGTGTATATGTCTCTCTCTTGCTGTGCACCTCTCCTGCTCTGGATCCAGGACACATTCACACACACTGCACCCCAGCGTCCTCGTTGTGTTGACAGTTGCTGATGCCCATGCCGTTGTGAAGGCAATCAAACACACTGGCCTCTCTGCCTGTGCATCGCAGGTCATCCAACCAGATCCTACCGATTCCTAACCGGATGACAACCCAATCCAGAAGCCAAGTCCATGAGATTCAACAATATCTTGCAGATCACGGTCCCGTCCAGAGTGTCGAAGCCGTCGTCACACACCGTACCCCACTGCCCCGACCATATCACCTCCACTCTCCCACGAGTCCCCCCGCCAGCGATACGCACATTTGCTGTCACTGGAGAGAGAGACATTTTAAAATAACTTATGCATGCACATGATTAAACATGAATTGTACCGTATTCCAGACCCATAGACCAATGTATATTCACTTAAATATGCAGGTAAATGAATACATAACATATTTACATATACATTATGTCTTAGAGACGAGAGAGTCTATGTCAGATATTGTGGGTAACCTGGCATTAGTGTGAGGTGTAGTGCTGAGTGTGTCTGTGTGTGACTTCACACACTCACCTGGTCCAGCTGCTCTTTCACCCTTCTCTCCACGTGGACCTAGTGGTCCGGGACTTCCCGGCAACCCTGGAAATCCTAGGACATGAAAAAGTTGAAATTAAACGTACACACATTTGCTTTACTATCCTTGTGGCGACCAAACAATTGATTTCCAATCAAAATCTTATTTTCCCTAACCCCTAACTTCTAATCCTAACCCTTATTCTATCCCTAACCCTAATTGTAATCTTAAACCTAACCCCTAAACCTAAAATAGCATTTTTCCTTGTGGGGACTGGCACAATGTCCCTACTTGTCTAAATCTTCCTTGTTTTTCTATCCTTGTGAGGGCTCCTGAGTGGCACAGCGGTCTAAGGCACTGCATCTCAGTGCTAGAAGCATCACTACATACACCCTGGTTTGAATCCAGGCTGTATCACAACCGGCCGTGTTTGGGAGTCCCATAGGGCGGCGCACAATTGGCCCAGCGTCATCTGGGTTTGGCCGGTATAGGCCGTCATTGTAAATAAGAATTTGTTCTTAACTGACTTGCCTAGTTAAATAAAAAAATGAAAAATAATAATAATTCTGGTCCGCACAAGGATAGTAAAACCACACACACACACACACCAACAAGTCCTCTTGTTCCATTAACACCAGCAGGTCCTCTTGGTCCTATGGAGGAAGAACAATAACCATAGATTTATCCCCAAAATCATAAAGGACACTTCATATGATTAAAATAACACTTTACAGTAGGAGAATATATAAAATTGTAATCCTGTAATCAACAGTTTGAAGGACATGACGATGAGGGGCTCAGAGACAGGGTGAAATTCACCTTCAGGTCCTATGGGTCCAGGTAGTCCTGTTGGCCCTGTGTCACCCTTCCAATCAGGGGCCCCCTGTACTCCTTCACGCCCCTGGGCTCCTGACAGATTCACAGCACACTGTCACACTCACTCTACAATGTGGAGGCTATACAGTACAGCCCACTGTCACACTCACTCTACAGTGTGGAGGCTATACAGTACAGCCCACTGTCACACTCACTCTACAATGTGGAGGCTATACAGTACAGCCCACTGTCACTCACTCTACAGTGTGGAGGATATACAGTACAGCCCACTGTCACATTATGTCAAACCCTGTTCTACCCAGGAGCACGAGTACAGGACATAATAAGGCTGCTTCTGACTGTTCTACCACAGATGCCGGGAGCTGACACTGTCGTAGTCCATGTGGGGTCAAACGACATCAGGAGGGCTAGCTCAGAACATTTAAAAATGGATTTTAAAGAACTGATTTTAGCATTAAAAGACTCCAAAAACCAGCCAATAATTTCAGGTCCAATACCACCGTTGGGCCGCGGGTGTGAAAGATTCAGCAGACTGCTGGCATTACACATCTGGCTAAAAGACTGCTGTAGCTCTGCTGGAGTCACTTTTATTGATAACTTTGACACCTTCTGAAAGCAGAAGATACTCTACAGCAATGACGGAGTCCATCCAAATCATCTTGGCTCCTGGACTCTGTCCATTCATTTCAAGGCTGCTCTGAAACAATGCTCAGTTAATCCCTACCATTGTGACAATGCGTTGTCTTAATGCTGCATCAAATGTACATGATCTTAGGGGCATTGGCAAACACAATGCAAGTAATTTCATTTATGTACCCCTAATTGCACCAAATACATCTGTTTATTCTACAGCTATTGTAAGCAGTAATCATGAGCCTATAAACCAGAGTTACACTGTTAGCACTGAGGCGGTGTGCAATAGTAGGAAGACCACTTTATGCAGCTCACCCTGCACTATCAGCTACAATGTAAATAACATGAGTAAGTCTACCTCTGAAAAGCTTCCCAGTAAAGCATTAAAAACAATCAAGCAACCCAGAAAAGTGGTAAAAAAGCCCATATTAACACATGTAGCCTAAGAAACAAGGTCCATGAAGTCAATAACTTGCTTGTAACAGATGACATTCATATTCTGACCATCTCTGAAACTCACTTAGATAAAACCTTTGACGATACAGTGATAGCAATACATGGTTATAACATCTACCGAAAAGACAGAAACGCCAACGAAGGCGGTGTTGCGGTCTATACTCAGAACCACATTCTTGTAAAGCTTAGAGATGATCTAATGTTAAAAACTGTTGAAGTAATATGGCTACAGGTTCATCTGCCTCACCTAAAGCCCATTCTTGTGGGAAGCTGCTATAGACCACCAAGTGCTAACAGTCAGTATCTGGATAATATGTGTGAAATTCTTGATAATATATGTGATATCAACAGAGAAGTATATTTTCTGGGTGATTTAAATATGGACTGGGTATCATCAAGCTGCCCACTCAAGAAGAAACTTCAAACTGTAACCAGTGCCTGCAACCTGGATCAGGTTGTCAGTCAACCTACCAGGGTAGTTACAAACAGCACAGGAATTACATTTTTATTTTTACATTTTTTATTTCACCTTCATCGACATGTATTGATCACATCTTTACTAATGCTGCAGATATTTGCTTTAAAGCAGTATCCAAATCCATAGGATGTAGTGATCACAATATAATAGCCATCTCTAGGAAAACCGAAGTTCCAACAGCTGGGCCTAATACAGTGTATAAGAGGTCATAGAAGAAGTTTTGTAGTGATTCATATGTTGATGATGTAAAGAATATTTGCTGGTCTGTGGTGTGTAATGAGGAGCAACCAGACTCTGCACTTGATGCATTTATGAAAGTACTTATTCCAGTTACTAATAAGCACGCACCCATTAAGAAAATTACTAAAAACTGTTAAATCCCCGTGGATTGATGAGGAATTTAAAAATTGTATGGTTGAGAGGATGAGGCAAAAGGTATGGCAATTAAGTCTGGCAGCCCAACTGATTGGCAAACGTACTGCAAATTAAAAAATAGAGTGACTAAACTCAATAAAAAGAAACACTATGAAACAAAGATAATTATATAAAGAATGATAGTAAAAAGCTTTGGTGCACCTTAAATGACATTTTGGGAAAAAAGCCAACTCGGCTCCTTCATTCATTGAATCAGATGGCTCATTCATCATAAAGCCCACTGATATTGCAAACTACTTTAATGATTTTTTTCATTGGCAAGATAAGCAAACTTAGGGATGACATGCCAGCAACAAACGCTGACACTACACATCCAAGTATATCAGACTAAATTATGAAAGACAAGAATTGTACACTGTATTAGGCCCAGCTGTTGGAACTTCGGTTTTCCTAGATATGGCTATTATATTGTGGAAGAGGTGTGGAAGAGGTGAAAAAGGTATTGTTGTCTATCAACAATGACAAGCCACCGGGGTCTGACAATCTGGATGGAAAATTACTGAGGATAATAGCAGACAATATTGCCACTCCTATTTGCCATATCTTCAATTTAAGCCTGCTAGAGAGTGTGTGCTCTCAGGCCTGGAGGGGAGCTAAAGTCATTCCGCTACCCAAGAATAGAAAAGCCCCCTTTACTGGCTCAAATAGCTGACCAATCAGCCTGTTACCAACCCTTAGTAAACTTCTGTAAAAATGGTGTTTGACCAGATACAATGCTATTTCACAGTAAACAAATTGACAACAGAATTTCAGCATGCTTATAGGGAATGACACTCAAGCACAGCACTTACACAAATGACTGATGATTAGCTGAGAGAAATTGATGATAAAATGATTGTGGGGGCTGTCTTGTTAGACTTCAGTGCAGTTTGACATTATTGAGCATAGTCTGCTGCTGGAAAAATGTATGTGTTATGGCTTTACACCCACTGCTATAATGTGGATAAAGAGTAACTTGTCTAACAGAACACAGAGGGTGTTCTTTAATGGAAGCCTCTCAAATATTATCCAGTTAGAATCAGGAATTCCCCAGGGTAGCTGTTTAGGCCCCTTGCTTTTTCCAATTTTTACTAACAACATGCCACTGACTTTGAGTAAAGCCAGTGTGTCTATGTATGCGGATGACTCAACACTATACACATCAGCTGCTACAGCGACTGAAATGACTGCAACACTCAACAAAGAGCTGCAGTTAGTTTCAGAGTGGGTGGCGAGGAATAAGTTAGCCCTAAATATTTCTACAACTAAAAGCATTGTATTTGGAACAAAACACTCACTAAACCCTAAACCTCAACTAAATCATGTAATAAATGTGGAAATTGAGCAAGTTGAGATGACTAAATTGCTTGGAGTAACCCTAGATTGTAAACTGTCATGGTCAAAACATATTGATGCAGTAGTAGCTAAGATGGGGAGAAGTCTGTCTATAATAAAGCGATGCTCTGTCTTCTTAACAACACTATCAACAAGGCAGGTCCTACAGGTCCTAGTTTTGTCACACATTGACTACTGTTCAGTCGTTTTAAACTACTGGCACACAGCTCGGACACCCATGCATACCCCACAAGACATGCCACAAGAGGTCTCGTCACAGTCCCCAAGCCCAGAACAGACTATGGGAGGCACACAGTACTACATAGAGCCATGACTACATGGAACTCTATTCCACATCAATTAACTGACGCAAGCAGTAAAATTAGATTTAAAAAACAGATTAAAAAAAACACCTTATGGAACAGCGGGGACTGTGAATCAACACAAACATTGGCACAGACACATGTATATACACACACACACACACACACACACACACACGATAACATACTCACTATCCTAACACATGGATTTAGTACTGTAGATATGTGGTAGTGGTGGAGTAGGGGCCTGAGGGCACACAGTGTGTTGTGAAATCTGTGAATGTATTGTAATGATTTAAAATGGTATAACCTGCCTTAATTTTGCTGGACCCCAGGAAGAGTAGCTGCTGCTTTGGCAGCAGCTAACGGGGATCCATAATAAATACAAATACACTCACTCTACAATGTGGAGGCTACAGTGTACAGTACAGATGCAAATGCAAAACTCTGCACAAAGTTCCACTCAGTCACACAATTAACACAGGGCTCTCCAACCCTGTTCCTGGAGAGCTACCCTCCTGTAGGTTTGCACTCTAACCCATGTTGTAACTAACCTGATTAATCTTATAAACCAGCTAATTATTAGAATCAGGTACGCTAGATTAGGGTTTGAATGAAAACCTTCAGAATGGTAACTCTCCAGGAACAGGGTTCACTAACATGTACAGACACAATCATGCTTGGCCGCATGAAACAGTCAAACACCAAGTTATTTACCAGTATGCCCTTTGATCCCGTTCTGGCCTGGTATCCCTGGTAAACCTGTGAAGAGGTTGAGAGGTAAATGTTAGAGGTAGTAGCAAGAGAAAAGAAAAGAGGCCAGGTTCAGTTAATTGTTGAGTACAAAAAAATAAGTAGTTTGCAGGTGTGCCCTTCAGATACGCAGGTGAAGTATGGAGCATTAAAAGTAAACAGTCTATAGGTGAATGTAGTGTTCAGCCCATACAGACTCACCAATGTGTCCCATATCCCCCTTTGGTCCCTGTGGTCCTGGCAGCCCAGGGGCTCCTGAACAATTAGTAGCTGCACCGCTTGTACGTATGACACACAATCAGAGACACTGTATACACATGCACACAATATCCACTGAAGAGATACAGTTGAAGTCGGAAGTTAACATACACCTTAGCCAAATACATTTAAACTCCTTTTTCACAATTCCTGACATTTAATCCTAGTAAGAATTCCCTGTCTTAGGTCAGTTAGGATCACCACTTTATTTTAAGAATGTGAAATGTCAGAATAATAGTAGAGAGAATGATTTCTTTCATATTTTATTTCTTTCATCACATTCCCAGTGGGTCAGAAGTTTACATACACTCAATTAGTATTTGGTAGCATTGCCTTTAAATTGGTTCACTTGGGTCTGTCACAGCTGTCTTCAGGAAAGGACCAAAATGCAGCAGAGTTAGTGTTCGTCATCTTGAATTGAATAGAAAGAACACTATAACAAAAACAAACTGAGAAAACTGACAGCCAACAGTCCTGTCAGGTGCAACCACACTAAACAAGAAACAATTACCCACAACCCCAAAGAAAAACACACACTCCTATATAGGACTACCAATCAAAGGCAACTCAACACACCTGCCTTCAATTGGGAGTCCTAATCACCAACAACCATTCACACACAGACAAAAACCCTGCCACATCCTGACCAAAACTAATCCAATTGCTCCCTCTGCTGGTCAGGATGTGACAGGGTCCAACGTTTCAGGTAGCCTTCCACAAGCTTCCCACAATAAGTTGGGTGAACATTGGCCCATTCCTCCTGACAGAGCTGGTGTAACTGAGTCAGGCTTGCAGGCCTCCTTGCTCGCACACGCTTTTTCAGTTCTGCCCACAAATGTTCTATGGGATTGAGGTCAGGGCTTAGTGATGGCTTTCTTTTTTTACCCTGACTTTGTTGTCCATAAGCCATTTTGCCACATCTTCAGAGGTATGCTTGGGGTCATTGTCTATTTGGAAGACCCATTTGCAACCAAGCTTTAACTTCCTGACTGATGTCTTGAGATGTTGCTTCAATACATCCACATTATTTTCCTTGCTCATGATGCCATCTATTTTGTGAAGTGCACCAGTCCCTCCTGCAGCAAAGCACCTCCACAACATGATGCTGCCACCCAAGTGCTTCACGGTTGGGATGGTGTTCTTGGCTTGCAAGCCTCCCCCTTTTCCTCCAAACATAATGATGGTCAATATAGCCAAACAGTTCTATTTTTGTTTCATCAGATCAGAGGACATTTCTCCAAAAAGTACAATCTTTGTCCCCATGTGCAGTTGCAAACCATAGTCTGGCTTTTTCATGGTGGTTTTGGAGCAGTGGCTTCTTCCTTGCTGAGCGGCCTTTCAGGTTATGTCGATATAGGACTCATTTTACTGTGTATATAAATACTTTTGTACCCGTTTCCTCCAGCATCTTCACAAGGTCCTTTGCTGTTGTTCTGGGATTGACTTGCACTTTTTGCACCAAAGTACGTTCATCTCTAGGAGACAGAACGCGTCTCCTTCCTGAGAGGTATGACGGCTGCGTGGTCCCATGGTGTTTATACTTGGTACTATTGTTTGTACCGATGAACGTGGTACCTTCAGACGTTTGGAAATTGCTCCCAAGGATGAACAAAACTTGCAGAGGTCTACAATTTTTTTCTGAGGTCTTGGCTGATTTCTTTTGATTTTCCCATGATGTCAAGCAAAGAGGCACTGAGTTTGAAGATAGGCCTTGAAATACATCCACAAGTACACCTCCAATTGACTCAAATTATGTCAATTAGCCTATCAGAAGCTTCCAAAGCCATGACATAATTTTCTGGAATTTTCCAAGCTATTTAAAGGCACAGTCAACTTATTGTATGTAAACTTCTGACCCACTGAAATTGTGATACAGGGAATTATAAGTGAAATAATCTGTCTGTAAACAATTGTTGGAAAAATTAATGGTGTCATGCACAAAGTAGATGTCCTAACCGACTTACCAAAACTATAGTTTATTAACAAGAAATTTGTGGAGTGGTTGAAAAACGAGTTTTAATGACTCCAACCTAAGGGTATGTAAACTTCTGACTTCAACTGTACATACATACGCATTACACACCTAAGATTTAACATAACTACAGTATTACAGATGTAGGATCTTAATTAGAATTGTCCGGCACCGCAGGAAATGCAAACTTGTAGTGTATTTGAGTTTTACAAAAGGCTTCTACATTTAGAAATTTCCACCTTGAAGTTTCAGACTTGATTTGTCGTAACAAATTACAAATAACCCCTACAAAAATGTCCATTAAATAAAATTCACATAATAATTCACATTTCCTGTTTCTGCAGGATCATTTTCCTGCTGTAGACAACTGGCTCAAATTAAGATCCGACAGCTGTACTGTGTGTGTGACAAGAAAAAAATAAACTATATATGGGTGAAGCAAGTAAACTAAACTAGCTGTATTTCCAGTTGTGAATGCATTTACTCAGCACTTTTAACTGAAATTGACAAATTTCACAATGATGATCTGGTGATATACAGATGTAGAATCTTAATTTGATCACTCTTTTGTTGCTGAGAATTTTCCTGCATAGCACAAAATGCGAACTTGTAGTGTATTCAAGGTTTAAAAAGGCTTCTAAAGTTTGTAATTTACACTTTAAATTGTGAGACTTGTTTTTCCCCTCAAGAAAAATGTATCAACCCCTACAAATAATGTCCATTAATTATAATCCACATAATAATTCACATTTCCTGTTTCTGCAGGATTATTTTCCTGCTGTTGTAAACTGGCTCAAATTAAGATCGTACATATGTCGTTTCTGTATATTACTGTGACAACCGGAACAGAAACTGAGAAGGCTGAAATTGTCACGTCCTGACCAGCAGTATAGAGGATATTTTGTTATTGTAGTTTGGTCAGGACGTGGCAGAGGGTAGTTTATTTATGTATTACGGGGTTTTTGGTCACTGGTCTATGTTTGTATTTCTATGTGCATATTCTAGGTTAGTTTTTCTATGTGTAGGTTGGGTGCTGGACTCTCAATTGGAGGCAGGTGTTTCTAGTTGCCTCTGATTGGGAGTCCTATAAATAGGTGTGTGTTTTTGTTTGTCACTTGTGGGTAGTTGTTTGAGAGCACTGCTTTTGTTGAGCCTGCTGCTCTGTTCATGTCGTTAGTTTGTTTATTGTTTTTCCGTGGTGTTCTCATTTTATTTAACAAATATGTTGAGCACGCAACCCGCTGCGCCTTGGTCCCATTCTCTCTTCCACGACAGCTGTGACAGAAATGTGGAACTATGCCTGGAAATGTTACAACACTTGAGCCAGTCATGAGGGAAAAATTTTTTTTATTTTAATGCATTTTTTAAAAATTTAATCTTTATTTAACTAGGCAAGTCAGTTAAGAATACATTCTTATTTACAATGATGGCCTACCAAAAAGGCAAAAGGCCTCCTGCGGGGACGGGGGCTGGGATTAAAAATAAATACAAATAATGGACAAAACACACATCACGACAAGAGAAATAACACGACACTACATAAAGAGAGACCTAAGACATTAACATAGCATGGCAGCAACACATGACAACACAGCATGGTAGCAACACAACATGGCAGCAGCACGACATGGTAGAAACACAACATGACAACAACATGGTAGCAACACAACATGGCAGCAGCACGACATGGTAGCAACACAAAACAGGGAACAAACATTATTGGGCATTATTTATGACTCTGTTAACCAAAAAGGGGAGTTTGAGTCCATCTTCTACCTATTCCAGGGCGTAAGAGAATAGGGCCTTGTGATCATCAGCCTACTGAGAGAAAAAGAAGAGTCTCTGCCTGGGCAGCAGCAGCAGCAGTTTTAACCATTCATCCTACACTATTTTTAAATTCATTAACACCTCCCCCCTCCCTAAAACTTTTCAAGAGTCAGGGCTAGTTTTTTAAGCAATTAAAAAAATGCAAAGTCCCGGAGCAAGTTCAGCTAATCAAATATGTATCAAAGCATACTTTATTTGGACTGGCTTTGGGACATCAAGTACACGACGCACGTTTCCTCTGTGATGGATGGGGTGAGAGAGGGGGTAATATTCAATGTCCCTAACACTAAATCACCCAGCTCCACCTGTAGAACTGGCCCATGTGACACTGTCAATAATTAATCTAGCCTCTGTCTCTCAGACTAAAAGAACACACTAATATCACGGTCCTACCTGTCCACCAAGGAGCTGATTAAAGTTAGTGTTGATGCATGGGTAACTGCCATGGTAAACAGTCAACTTATCCACCATTTTCTCATAACGCCACATGTTAGTACTACTGGGTCTACCTGGTGTTCCAGCTGGTCCTTGTTGCCCAGTGGTACCATCTTCACCTCAAACAGTGACTTATTATTGAGTTGATGTACTGTATGGAGATCATTAGTGGTAGAACTACAAGAGAACTCTGTTTGCCAGTGGATATGAGCATTAATAAGAACCACAGACTACTAAATGCATTGTTATGACATGAAAGATCAGTAATTATGTCACATTTCCTATTGGGGTTAAGATTGATCTAAAGGTTTGGGGTCAGTAGGAGTAAGGTGAATCCCCTTCGGGTCCTGGTTCCCCTGCTTCTCCCTTGGCTCCAGTCTGGCCATCAACTCCAGGGTCTCCTTTTTGTCCTGTCTGACCTGGAACACAGTAACCCTCTCACTATCACTATCTACTGTCTAACCTGGAACACAGTAACCCTCTCACTATCACTATCTACTGTCTCACCTGGAACACAGTAACCCTCTCACTATCTACTGTCTCACCTGGAACACACTAACCCTCTCACTATCACCTTCTACTGTCTCACCTGGAAGACAGTAACTCTCTCACTATCACTATCTACTGTCTCACCTGGAAGACAGTAACCCTCTCACTATCACTATCTACTGTCTCACCTGGAAGACAGTTACCCTCTCACTATCACTATCTACTGTCTCACCTGGAACACAGTAACCCTTTCGCTAAATACTTATATACAAAAACAAACATTAAATGTTACTGCATGAATCACATTAACTTAACATAGAATGTTCACAGATCACTTAATGTATAATGTATGAAACATTATTTAGTCTGATGGATTTGGAATTTCTCTTTGATGGTTTATGTTATTATGAAAAAGACAATCATTGCCTCAAAAAAAGGCACTTATCCATCCATGTTAGCTGACTGAAAGTGGCAGCCTGATTACCAAACCGGGTACTTAGCATCACAGGAGGCTACTGAGGGGATTATGGCTCATTATAATGTCTGGAATGGAGGAAATGGAATGGCATCAAACACATGGAAACCATTGTTTGATGTATTTTATACCATTCCACTAATTCCACTCCAGCCATTACCATGAGCCTGTCCTCCCTAATTAAGGTGCCACCAACCTCCTGTGGTTAGCATCCGTTGTACACTAAGTGTACAAAACATTAGGAACACTGGCTCTTTCCATGACATACACATGATGTCACTTGTTAAATCCACTTCAATCAGTGTAGATGAAGGGGAGGAGACAGGTTAAAGAAGGATTTTCAAGCCTTGAGACAATTGAGACATGGATTGTGTATGTGTGCCATTCAGAGGTTGAAAGATCAAGACAAAATATTGAAGTGCCTTTGAAGAGGGTATGGTAGTAGGTGCCAGGTGCACTGGTTTGAGTGTGCCAAGAACTGCAACGCTGCTGGGTTTTTGACTCTCAACAGTTTCCTGTGTGTATCAAGAATGGTTCACCACCCAAAGGACATCCAGCCAACTTGACACAACTGTGGGAAACATTGGAGTCAACACCTGCCACCATCCCTGTGGAATGCTTTTGACACCTTGTAGAGTCCATGGCCCGAAAAAATGAGGCTGTTAATGAGGGCAAAAGGGGGTGAAACTCAATATTAAGAATGTCTTCCTAATGTTTTGTACACTCAATGTATAGTGTGAGGAAGGACGGCATTTTGGTAGGATGACCTATTGAAAAACGCCTGACTCAAACTCGCAGGGTAATCTGTTAGCTTGTGTGAAAGTCCATCCCTGATTGAGACTTCATACAGAGGTAAATGTCAATTCATTGACTAAACAGTGAGTTATTATGAAACAGAGAGGCAGGCCTCCACTTCCTCTGCCCCTGACTGAAGATGACAGGCCATCAGTGCACAGATCATTACTGGACAGATGAGCAGCTGAATGCTAATGCTACAGAGCTACACTGAACAAAAATATAAACTCAACATGCAACAATTTCTAATATTTACAGTTCATTTAAGGAAATCAGTCAATTGAAATAAATAAATTAGGCCTGAATCTATGGATATCACATGACTGGGAATACAGGTATGCATCTGTTGGTCACAGATACCTTTTAAAAAAAAGGTAGGGGCGTGGATCAGGAAAAACAGTCAGTATCTGGTGTGACTACCATTTGCCTCATGCAGCACGACACATCTCCTTCGCATAGAGTTGATCGGGCTGTTCATCGTGGACTGTGAAATGTTGTACCACTCCTCTTCAATGACTGTGCGAAGTTGCTGGATATTGGAACACGCTGTCATACACGTTGATACCGAGCATCCCAAAAATGCTCAATGGATGACATGTTGGTGAGTATGCAGGCCATGGAAGAACTGGGACATTTTCAGCTTCCAAGAATTGTGTTCAGATCCTTGCGACATGGGGCCGTGTATTATCATGCTGAAACATGAGATGATGATGGCGGCGGATGAATGGCACAACAATGGGCCTCAGGATCTCGTCACGGTATCTACTGTAAGTGCATTCAATTTGCCATCAAGAAAATGCAATTGTGTTCATTGTCCTTAGCTTATGCCTGCCCATAACATAACCCTACTGCCCCCATGGGGCACTCTGTTCACAACGTAGACATCAGCAAACCATTCGCCAACATGACGCTATCTGCCCGGTACAGCTGAAACCGGGATTCATCCGTGAAGAGCACACTTCTCCAGTGTGCCAGTGGCCATCGAAGGTGAGCATTTGCCCACTGAAGTCGGTTACGACGCCGAACTGCAGTCAGGTCAAGACCCTGGTGAGGATGACGAGCATGTAGATGAGCTTCCCTGAGACGGTTTCTGACACTTTGTGCAGAAATGATTTTGTTGCGCAAACCCACAGTTTCATCAGCTGTCCGAGTTGCTGGTCTCAGATGATCCTGCAGGTGAAGAAGCCAGATGTGGAGGTCCTGGGCTGGCGTGGTTACACCTAGTCTCCGGTTGTGAGGCTGGTTGAACGTACTGCCAAATTCTCTAAAACGATGTTGTAGGCGGCTTACGGTAGATAAATCAAAATGAAATTATCTGACAACAGCTCTGACATTCCTGCAGTCAGCATGCCAATTGCACACTCCCTCAAAACTTGAGACATCTGTGGCATTGTGTTGTGTGACAAAACTGCACTTTTTAGAATGGCCTTTTATTGTCCACAGCAGAAGGTGCACCTATGTAATTATCATCCTGTTAAATCAGCTTCTTGATATGCCACACCATTTCTTGGGTGGAGAGGAGAAATGCTCACTTACAGGAATGCAAACACATTTTTGCACAGAATTTCAGAGAAATACGTTTTTTGTGCATATAGACATTTTCAGTGATCTTTTATTTCAGATTATGATACCAACACTTCACATGTTGCGTTTATATTTTTGTTCAGTATAGTTTGGTGCTGATCTAACATTGGCTGTTGCAGTGACTCAGTGATGCTACAACAATGGAGCAATGCTGTCACGGTTGTCGTCGGGGAATGAGGACCAAAATGCAGCAGGTACGTGTATGCTCATATTTAGATTTATTAACTTACAAAAAACAACTGAATACAAAATAACAAAGCTACTAGAACTAACCAACGAACAACAAAACAGTCTGGCAAAGCCTAGGGCTGAACACAGAACAATCACCCACAAAACACAAACACAAACACACCCTCATTTATGAGACTCTCAATCAAAGGCAGATAGAAAACACCTGCCTTCAACTGAGAGTCCCAACACCAATTCACCAGACATAGAAACAGACATACTAGACTCCACATAGAAATACCTAAACAAACCAACACCCGGAATTACTAAAACAAACACCCTTAAACCAAACACACCACCCTGAACCACATAAAACAAATACCCTCTGTCACGCCCTGACCAAACTACAAACAATTAACCTTATATACTGGCCAGGACGTGACAGTACCCCCCCCTTAAAGGTGCTACCCCAGAAGCACCTTAAAAACAAAAAAAAAAATACCCCCAAACAATACCTAAAAGAAAAATTCCCCCTTACTAAAGGGAGGGAAGGGAGGGTGGCTGCCGTCAACGACGGCACTGTGCTACACCCCCCCCTCCCCAACCCACCTATCTTGGAGGCGGCTCAGGTTCTGGCCGTTCCAGGCAGTCTGGGCAGTCTGTCGGTTCGGGGCGGTCTGGGCAGTCTGTCAGCTCGGGGCGGTCTGGGCAGTCTGTCAGCTCGGGGCGGTCTGGGCAGTCTGTCAGCTCGGGGCGGTCTGGGCAGTCTGTCAGCTCTGGGCAGTCTGGGCAGTCTGGGCAGTCTGGGCAGTCTGGGCAGTCTGGGCAGTCTGGGCAGTCTGGGCAGTCTGGGCAGTCTGGGCAGTCTGGGCAGTCTGGGCAGTCTGGGCAGTCTGTCAGCTCCGGCAGGTCAGGGCAGTCTGTCAGCTCCGGCAGGTCAGGGCAGTCTGTCAGCTCCGGCAGGTCAGGGCAGTCTGTCAGCTCCGGCAGGTCAGGGCAGACTGGCCACTCCGGCAGGTCAGGGCAGACTGGCCACTCCGGCAGGTCAGGGCAGACTGGCCACTCCGGCAGTTCAGGGCAGACTGGCCACTCCGGCAGTTCAGGGCAGTCTGGCCACTCCGGCAGTTCAGGGCAGTCTGGCCACTCCGGCAGTTCAGGGCAGTCTGGCCACTCCGGCAGTTCAGGGCAGTCTGGCCACTCCGGCAGTTCAGGGCAGTCTGGCCACTCCGGCAGTTCAGGGCAGTCTGGCCACTCCGGCAGTTCAGGGCAGTCTGGCCACTCCGGCAGTTCAGGGCAGTCTGGCCACTCCGGCAGTTCAGGGCAGTCTGGCCACTCCGGCAGTTCAGGGCAGTCTGGCCACTCCGGCAGTTCAGGGCAGTCTGGCCACTCCGGCAGTTCAGGGCAGTCTGGCCACTCCGGCAGTTCAGGGCAGTCTGGCCACTCCGGCAGTTCAGGGCAGTCTGGCCACTCCGGCAGTTCAGGGCAGTCTGGCCACTCCGGCAGTTCAGGGCAGTCTGGCCACTCCGGCAGTTCAGGGCAGTCTGGCCACTCCGGCAGTTCAGGGCAGTCTGGCCACTCCGGCAGTTCAGGGCAGTCTGGCCACTCCGGCAGTTCAGGGCAGTCTGGCCACTCCGGCAGTTCAGGGCAGTCTGGCCACTCCGGCAGTTCAGGGCAGTCTGGCCACTCCGGCAGTTCAGCGCAGTCTGGCCACTCCGGCAGTTCAGCGCAGTCTGGCCACTCCGGCAGTTCAGCGCAGTCTGGCCACTCCGGCAGTTCAGCGCAGTCTGGCCACTCCGGCAGTTCAGCGCAGTCTGGCCACTCCGGCAGTTCAGCGCAGTCTGGCCACTCCGGCAGTTCAGCGCAGTCTGGCCACTCCGGCGACTGTTGACTGACGGGCAGCTCCGACGACTGTTGACTGACGGGCAGCTCCGACGACTGTTGACTGGCGGGCAGCTCCGACGACTGTTGACTGGCGGGCAGCTCCGACGACTGTTGACTGGCGGGCAGCTCCGACGACTGTTGACTGGCGGGCAGCTCCGACGACTGTTGACTGGCGGGCAGCTCCGACGACTGTTGACTGGCGGGCAGCTCCGACGACTGTTGACTGGCGGGCAGCTCCGACGACTGTTGACTGGCGGGCAGCTCCGACGACTGTTGACTGGCGAGGCTGGGTTTACGCACTTGCCGTTTAGTGCGGGGAGCGGGAACAGGACGAGTCGGACTGGGTGGACGCACTTCCGGGTCCGCACGAGAGACAGGAGCTGGAAACCCAGGGCTATGGAGGCGCACAGCCGGTCTAGATCTTACCTCCTGCACAACCCGCCTTGGCTCGATGGAACTAGTAGCCCTGCACGAGCGGAGTGCTCGTACAGGGCAGACTGGGCTGTGCAGGGGCTTGATGGTAGCCGTGCGTAGAGCGGGAGTTGGGTAGCCTGGTCCTCGGAGGCGTACCGGCGACCAGATGCGCTGCGCAGGCATCCTCCTACCAGGCTGGATGCCCGCTCTAGCACGGCACCTGCGAGGGGCTGGAATAACTCGCACCGGACTGTGCGTGCGT
The DNA here is from genome assembly GCF_901001165.1 of Salmo trutta. Taxonomy (NCBI): domain Eukaryota; kingdom Metazoa; phylum Chordata; class Actinopteri; order Salmoniformes; family Salmonidae; genus Salmo; species Salmo trutta. Next base: position 30,677,004 of record NC_042980.1, on the reverse strand, counting down.
ATGGGTGAGATATTGCACTTCTCAGCGAAACATGGCGCTCCCCACCTCATACGCTCCTCCATATAACCACGGGTAGCTGGCTTCCGGCTCTTCCTTCGCCTAGCCAAACTACCCGTGTGCCCCCCCCCAAAATTTTCTTGGGGGTGCCTCTCGTGCATCTCCTTCAGCGCGTCCACTCTGGCCTCGTACCAACGCCTCTCTGCCTTGGCTGCTTCTATTTCCCACTGCGGGCGGCGATACTCCCCAGCCTGATGCCAAGGTCCGGCCCCGTTCAGAACTTCTTCCCAAGTCCACTTCTCCCGCCAGTCCAACTCGAACGCCTTCTGCTCCTTCCTCTGCTGCTTGGTCCTTTGGTGGTGGGTGATTCTGTCACGGTTGTCGTTGGTGAATGAGGACCAAAATGCAGCAGGTACGTGTATGCTCATATTTAGATTTATTCACTTACAAAAACAACTGAATACAAAATAACAAAACCACTAGAACAAACGAACAACAAAACAGTCTGGCAAAGCATAGTGCTTTACACAGAACAATCACCCACAAAACACAAACACAAACACACCCTCATTTATGAGACTCTCAATCAAAGGCAGATAGAAAACACCTGCCTTCAACTGAGAGTCCCAACACCAATTCACCAGACATAGAAACAGACATACTAGACTCCACATAGAAATACCTAAACAAACCAACACCCGGAATTACTAAAACAAACACCCTTAAACCAAACACACCACCCTGAACCACATAAAACAAATACCCTCTGTCACGCCCTGACCAAACTACAAACAATTAACCTTATATACTGGCCAGGACGTGACAAATGCAGTGCTTTTGGTTGACTCACCCCTGTCTCCCTTGTCCACCCTCACACCAGGTAACCCCCTCGCACCAGGTGGACCTAGGGAAACCACAAGGTCAAATAACATGTGAATTACAAGCTTGTGGTATAAGGGGCATTTATACCTCTCTTCCTCTCTTCTGTGGTTGTTGATTTGGCACTAAGGAGCAGGGAACTTACCAGTAGGTCCCTGTGGGCCTGGTGAAGCTGCAATACAACAAAACCTTATTATTACCACCAATACACTCTTGTGTTGTAATTTATACTTTGCAAAGCATGATGACAAAAACATAATATGCAAATCTCACACAACACAAGGGTTGATTGCTCTGCATCCCAAGATATGTGTATATCTACGTTGATGTGTGTACTCATATTTTATATCAAATGTAAGATATATTAACCTGGTAGGTCCTGCCCATGTCTTACAGTAGCTACCTTTGAGTAATCTGAATGCTTTCACTGAGTCCTGAAGGAGAGTGGTGCTGGCGTTGACCGCACCCAGGTTCGTTCTCAGTTGGCCCAGCTGGCCATCCTCCCCACAGAGGCTGGAGACCTGGGTCTGTTACTTCCCCAGGTATCCTCTGAGAGAGATGGTCTCCAAGCTGGTGTTTCTGGCAAGGGTACGGAGGTCCTCCTCCTGGTCCGTCCCCAGGGGGATGTGATTGTCGGTCAGCTTCTGGAGCCAGAGGAGGAGAGACTACTAGACTCCGTCGAAAACACTGGGACAGAGGTGCACATAGAGAGACACAGAGCGTTACTAATACAGGAAGTCATGTGTTACTGCAGTTCAGGATATCATGGAAAATCCTTTTACAACATTAGATAAACGTGTTTGAACCATTTTGGACATGAAACCAACCAATGGTTTGTTGTGCCTTTGTAAAGGAGGAAGGCATTCAGTGTAGTCAGAAGGATGAGGTAAACGACAATAACATTTAGACATCGCTGTACTCCTCTGGCCTTGGCTGGTTTTAGATCTGAAACATGTTGACATAAACACAAACAGGATTTATGCTACATTCCAAATGGACCTCTACCATCTACCCCCCCCAGGCACTCCTGTAGATCTAAAATGATCAGAAGGGTGGAAGCAATAATGCAAACCCCCCAGCCTATCAGATGGCAAGCTGAAGCAATTATCATGTTGCTTAAACCTATCCAATCCATGAAGTGTCAAGGGGTAGGGATTAAAATTCAGAAAACAGTATCCCTTGGAATATGGAGAAATGATCTCAACAAACCCACAGACATGGCTGCCCTCTTCTGGCCATTTCTCTATTTCTGCCTAAATGTAGAAAGTCAGGCTGTTGAGCTCAGTAAATTGCACTCATTTACTGTAGGTTGCCACAGCAGGTGCTTGTGGCCAGCGAATATAAAGTTAGAATTCAGTGCTGTCTGTAGTCTTCGCACACTGCAATAGCTCTTTGGCTAGACTGGTTCTTTTTTGCAATGCACAGACAGTTCTTCTACTTCTCTGTTTCAGTCTCCACCACCACTTTCAGATTGTGTGTACCATAACAATCTTATCCCTCACAGTTGTCTATGATAACTTAAAGGTTGACTCAGCTAAATCTTGTTCTCACGAGCAGCACCGCAGATTTTGAGATGAGTGAGATGCAAGACTTCGCTCTCAATCAGTCACACACAGTATCTGCACATGTGCACTGGTTCGCTGTTACAGTGTGGTAGCCACGGGACCGAAACAGCAGAAAAGTTGATCCTCACGCTTCCATTGTGGAAATTGACCCACTATGCTGTTTACTTTATGCGTCTATGTCACATCGCTGAGTCTACCTTTAATGGTTCTCACAAGGCTTGTCTCCCTGAATGTTTTGAATGTAGTTACAATAAATGAATAATTTACTGTATTGAAGTCCGTCCAAGCCACATTATAATATAATATATGCCATTTAGCAGATGTGTTTATCCAAGCAACTTACAGTCATGCGTGCATACATTTTTATGCATGGGTGATCCCAGGAATCAAATTCACTAACCTGGCGTTGCAAGCACCATGCTCTCCCAACTGAGCTACAGCAGACCACACTTTGTACCAATTTATAGTGAATTGTATAAAGAACATACTTTGAAATAAGAAAGGCCCCATAGGCCCCTAGCACCAGGGGTGGAATATAAGAAAAATCACACAAATAGCGCACTACTGTTGGATCACCAGGCCTTCAGTGCAAGAAGAACCTATAAGTCAAAATATTGCCCCTGTGACCTCCAGTTCCTCCCCTGCTTACCACTGCTCTGGAAGGTGTACAGGTCACTCCTGCTCAGTTTCATGTCCATGTCATAAAGTGGGTTACTTTGGCAGAACGAGCTGACGTGGCCCTCTCATCTGTCTACTGATGTCTCCATGTTACTCCAAAGTGACAGACAACAGCCCAGAATTCCTCCTCAAGGCCTTCTTATAACAACTCATCATTATGTAAAAAACATGGAATCCTCACTTTCTTATAGAACCCCTCCACCACCCGTTTGACACATAGCGGAAGTCATCTGATTTGGGGCTGAGGTAGCAAAATAATTACAAGACATGACTCAGTGGTTACAGCAATCTATCTATATCAGTAGATACAGCTTAGATAAGTGGGGTTCTGAGAACGTTTTTAATCTGGTTCCTTGCAAGTTTTCCTGCAAGGTTTTATAAACGCTCTGAGAATGGAAATTATAAGTTACATGAATGTTTCTTCTACATTTTAATGTGGATGCTACTGTGACGCACACAAAATGTATAGTCACATTTGTGTTTATGTATTGTTTCTTTATAGTAGGGAAGAATGCTTTTACTGAAATGTCAGTCCTCCAAGGTTTCGCCATTGGGATGCATTTATACAAATGTTGGCCAGTAGGGGGCAGTGAAACGTGTTCACTTCACACTGGGGCTATATGTGATCCTGCACCTGTTTGTTCTCATAATTGAAAGAACCTTTGAAAGAGAAGCCACATTCTCACGTTTCATTATTTATCCTGTGTTACAGGTCAGTGAAGTGCAAAAATACACTGAATACCACAATATAATTTTGTAACTTGCCTGTTGAAGTGAATGTAATGGTTTTGAACAACATAGTAATTATATAACTTTTGACAGAAAACACACGTCGAGTGTAAAATGAAATTTGATCTAAATTCCTTTGCTCTAGAAAAAAACCAAATTGTTAACTCCTGAAAAAGACACTCCTGAGAAAATCCTAAGGGTTTAGAGAATTTAATGTTGTAACTGTGATGTTTAAGAACTTTGTAATTGTTGTATTGTAAATGTTAGAAAAGCCGCTAGCTTAGAGCTAGCTCTGGTTAGCTATTAGCTTGCTCCGGTTAGCTTTTGGCTAGCTCCGGTTAGCTGTTTGCTTGCTCCGGTCAGTTGGTTGCTAGCGTCGGTTAGCGCTATGCTAGCTTGTTCAGTCATTTTCCAATAATTAGCATTAATGTCATTTGCAATATTCTTGTCTTTCTATTAGCCCTTCTTACACTGTGTGAATGTATATTGAGCGTGGCTATAAAGCAGAGATGTGGACTCAAGTCACATGACTTGGACTCGAGTCAGACTTGAGTCACAAATATGATGACATGAAACTCGACTTTGACTTTAACACCAATGACTCGTGACTTAACTTGGACTTGAGCCTTTTCGAACTGACTTGATACCCTCCCCAAGCCCAAATATAAAAAATTATACTATTAAAAAAAAGTGTGCAGCGCATCAACTCTTAATTTAACGGATTACAGTTTGAATCGGACAGCAGCCAATCAAATTGTAACAGCTGAGAAAAAGTTGCGCGTGGCAGTGCAGAGGAACGTCGGCGAGTGAATTCAGATGGAGCCCTTGGAAAGATGATACCCAAAATTATTATTTTCGGATATAAAGACGGATATAAAAACGGACTGCAACTTGCAAAACATGTGGGAAGAAAATGACAGACAGAGGCGCAACAACTTCCAACTTTATTCGCCATTTTAAGCTGCACAAAGAACGGTAAGTCGTGGCTAATATAACCAACAGGTATATCATTTCCAACTTTGCCAGTGTAGCATGTTGGCTAACGTAACGTTAAATCAATGAGCCTCCACACAGTCAGTCAGTGCGAGAACGTGATCATTGCACCCAAGATTGAGCTACAACTGGCTACAACGAATCCTGTTCTCATCTAAATTACCTGATGCAGGCATAAAATACAGTGTAGCCACTGTTCAAGATGTTTTCCTACACACTGTGCACCAGGGGCTTGGCGTAAATACACCGACATTCGTCGAGAACTAAAACCCCTACTCTCAGGCAGTGATGTAAAGTACTTAACTCGTTTTTTGGGGTATAGATACTTTCCAGTTTCTCAATTGCTTTGGCTAATTTCTTTAAATAGTCTTAACATTCTCTAAACTGTAAGTGCAATTGTCACAACTCTTTTATGGAACATCACAACTCTACTGCATGTCTGCAAAATGGCAGGAGGCGTGGCCGCAATCTACAACTTCAAGAAGTATATACAGGCATCATTGAAGTACAGTAAAACTCCCTGTACAATATACCATGTGCACACCAATGATTTACCTGGACATTCTGGTACCGCAGCTCCTTCACTGTCACTATTCCTCTCAAATGGCACTTTGTAGAGTGGTTTCATAGTCATTTGATTTTTCTAAACTCTGTCTATAGTGGAAATGCTGACAGAATTGATATTTGCGAAGATATTGTTGTCATTTATGATTGCACTTTGGATCTCTCTTAGCCGGATGGAATTGTTGGCTATGACCATGTTGCAAATGTCTTGTTCTTGCTGATGGCTGAATACTGTCATCAGCATGAGGTTGTTGTGCAGTTATATATATATATATATATACACACATATACACACACAGTTGAAGTCGGAGGTTTACATACACCTTAACCAAATACATTTAAACTCCGTTTTTCACAATTCCTGACATTTAATCCTAGTAAAAATTCCCTGTCTTAGTTCAGTTAGTATCGGCACTTTATTTTAAGAACGTGAAATGTCAGAATAATAGTAGAGAGAATGATTTATTTCAGCTTTTATTTCTTTCATCACATTCCCAGTGGGTCAGAAGTGTACATACACTCAATTAGTATTTGGTAGCATTGCCTTTAAATTGGTTCACTTGGGTCAAATGTGTCAGGTAGCCTTCCACAAGCTTCCCACAATAAGTTGGGTGAATATTGGCCCATTCCCCCTGACAGAGCTGGTGCAACTGAGTCAGGCTTGTAGGCCTCCTTGCTCGCACATGTTTTTAGCCCTGACGCAATGTAACTTGAATGGCTTGCAGTGAGTGCTTTGCTTGACACAGGAGCTCAAGTAAGCATGATAGTTCGTATTTGGAAAGACATACATTCCTGGTCTTGATATCAGACCACTCATTGAAATCATTAACTGTGATGACAAGCTGGAGGTGTATGCAGTAAATGGAGACCTCATACTTTGATGGTTGGGTTGCCATAACAGTAAACTTAACTGAGAATGAGGAACCCAGCCTGTCAATCAACGTCCCTTTCGTAGTCTACCACTGGAGAGGCCATTGTTTGGTTTCAACATACTTAAAGAACTGGTCCAAGGGCAACCAGAGAGACTCATACCTACCCTCATTACCCTACTCTGTGGGGCCATCTCTGTCCCGATTGACAAAGCAAAAACTATTGTGAGCTGTATGCAGACCATAAAACCCAATGTGCAGCAAGGACGCCTGAGAGTTGGCCAACGACGTAGTCATTGCCGCTGGCCAGGTAGGTTGGGTTAAGTGTTCCGCCCAGTATGGACCAATCCGATGCCCCAGTGTTGTTTGAGCCAGATGAAAACAGTACGCCACTACAGCAACTGGATATGGGTGAAGACTTGTTACAAATCCAGGACCCAAGGAGGCCAAATGTAGCAGGGCCGGTAGGCAACAACACAAAACACTATCATCCTGCCACGAAAGACAGCTCTGGGCAGTATTCAGCCCATTCAGAAGGTTGTTGAAACAGACGCATTCAGCAAATCAGAGTTCAATGTGAAGGTCAACAGAGTTACCACCCCACCAGCTGATGGAAACCTGTCACTGTGGCACCTGCCAATTGACATCAGTCACCTAGACGAGAGGCAGCAAGAGACAGCCAAGAAGATGTTATATGAAGAATCAGCACCGTTCGCTCTAAACAAACCACATTTATTTATATAGCCCTTCGTACATCAGCTGATATCTCAAAGTGCTGTACAGAAACCCAGCCTAAAACCCTAAACAGCAAGCAATGCAGATGTAGAAGCACGGTGGCTAGGAAAAACTCCCTAGAAAGGCCAAAACCTAGGAAGAAACCTAGAGAGGAACCAGGCTATGAGGGGTGGCCAGTCCTCTTCTGGCTGTGCCGGGTGGAGATTATAACAGAACATGGCCAAGATGTTCAAATGTTCATAAATGACCAGCATGGTCAAATAATAATAATCACAGTAGTTGTCGAGGGTGCAACAAGTCAGCACCTCAAGAGTAAATGGCTTTTCATAGCCGATCATTGAGAGTATCTCTACCGCTCCTGCTGTCTCTAGAGAGTTGAAAACAGCAGGTCTGAGACAGGTAGCACGTCCAGTGAACAGGTCAGGGTTCCATAGCCGCAGGCAGAACAGTTGAAATTGGAGCAGCAGCACGGCCAGGTGGACTGGGGACAGCAAGGAGTAATCATGTCAGGTAGTCCTGAGGCATGGTCCTAGGGCTCAAGTCCTCCGAGGGAGAGAGAGAAAGAGAGAATTAGAGAGAGCATATTTAAATTCACACAGGACACCGGATAAGACGAGCAATACTCCAGATGTAACAGACTGACCCTAGCCCCCCGACACATAAACTACTGCAGCATAAATACTGGAGGCTGAGACAGGAGGGATCAGAAGACACTGTGGCCCCAGCCGATGATACCCCCGGACAGGGCCAAACAGGCAGGATATAACTCCACCCACTTTGCCAAAGCACAGCCCCCACACCACTAGAGGGATGTCTACAACCACCAACTTACCGTCCTAAGACAAGGCTGAGTATAGCCCACAAAGATCTCCACCATGGCACAACCCAAGGGGGGGGGGGGGGGGCGCCAACCCAGACAGGAAGACCACGTCAGTGACTCAACCCACTCAAGTGACGCACCCCTCCCATGGACGGCATGGAAGAACACCAGTAAGCCAGTGATAGGGTTAGAGGCAGAGAATCCCAGTGGAAAGAGGGGAACCGGCAAGGCAGAGACAGCAAGGGCGGTTCGTTGCTCCAGCCTTTCCGTTCACCTTCACACTCCTGGGCCAGACTATCAATCTCTTTCAATAATGGCAGGAATGGAGGAGGTCTTTATACTAGTGAGATTACTAAAGCGAACACTGCCATTTTTAATTTTGCCCAACCTAGATCAAGGCACAGACACGGTCTCAATGGGGAAAGCTGAGCTGACTACGCTGACTGTGCTAGTGGCAGACTCCACTAAGCTGGCAGGCTGGCTAACAGCCTGCTGCCTGGCCTGCACCCTATTTCATTGTGGAGCTAGGGGAGTTAGAGCCCTGTCTATGTTCGTAGATAAGAGCACCCCTCCAGCTAGGATGGAGTCTGTCACTCCTCAACAGGCCAGGTCCTGTTTATGGGTGAGTCCCAGAAAGAGGGCCAATTATCTACAAATTCTATCTTTTGGGAGGGGCAGAACCCAGTTTTCAACCAGCGATTGAGTTGTGAGACTCTGCTGTAGAGCTCATCACTCCCCCTAACTGGGAGGGGGCCAGAGACAATTAATCGATGCCGACACATCTTTCTAGCTGATTTACACGCTGAAGCTATGTTGCGCTTGGTGACCTCTGACTGTTTCATCCTAACATCGTTGGTGCCGACGTGGATAACAATATCCCTATACTCTCTACACTCGCCAGTTTTAGCTTTAGCCAGCACCATCTTCAGATTAGCCTTAAAGTCGGTAGCCCTGCCCCCTGGTAAACAGTGTATGATCGCTGGATGATTAGTTTTAAGTCTAATACTGCGGGTAATGGAGTCGCCAATGACTAGGGTTTTTCAATTTGTCAGAGCTAATGGTGGGAGGCTCGGCGTCTCAGACCCCATAACGGGAGGAGTAGAGACCAGAGAAGGCTCGGCCTCTAACAGACTCGCTGCTTAATGGGGAGAACCGGTTGAAAGTTTGTCAGCTGAATGAGCGACACCGGTTGAGCATTCCTACAGCATTTCCCTCCAGAAGCCATGAGAAAGTTATCCGGCTGCGGGGACCGTGCGAGGAGATTTATACTACTATCTGTACTTACTGGTGGCACAGACGCTGTTTTATCCTTTCCTATGCTGAAATTACCCTTGCCTAACGATTTCGTCTGAAGCTGGGCTTGCAGCACAGCTATCCTCGCCGTAAGGCAATCGTTCTCCTGTATATTATGAGTACAGCGACTGCAATTAGAAGGCATAATGTTAATGTTACTACTTAGCTTCGGCTGGTGGAGGTCCTGACGAACTACAGATAAAGCGTCCGGAGTGAAAAAGTTGAATGAAAAAATTTGAGTGAGGAAAAAACAAAATATAAACGGTAATTAAAAGTAAAAACCGTAAAGTTGTCAGGTAGCAAAGTAAGGTTAGCAACAAAACGCACAGCAGCAAACCGCAATGACCTTGGGTGTATTCCAAGCCTGCAAATGTCACTCAACCACAAAGAGGACATTCCTGTGCAGAGAGTGTACTCGTCAGTCCCGTAGCGATTGTTCCAAGAAGTTAAGAGGTATATTCAGGATCTTCTGATGAAGGGGTGGAAAGTGAAATCTAAGTATCCTTATTCCGCTCCTGTTGTGTGCGTCCGTAAACAGGATGGAATGTTGCGCCTCTGTATTGACTGCCTCCTGTTAAACCAGAAGATGGTACCTGACAGGCACCCATTACCCAGAATCCAAGACCTGACAGACACCCTTGGTGGCTACTCCTGTGGTTCAGCATCTTAGACCAGGGTAAAGCCTACCATCAAGGTTTCATAGAGGGAGACATCTCAACTGCCTTCATCACCCCCTGGGGACTCTATGAATGGGTGAGAATTCCGTTTGGACTCTCCAACGCACCCGCAGCATTCCAGAGGAGCATGGAGTAGATGCTGAGCACCCTCAGGGATGAATGCTGTATACCATACCTGGACGATGTCCTTTGCAAAGTCCTTTGACGAGCATGTAGACGGAATCCGCAAAGTTCTCAAGCCTCTCCAAAGTCATGGAGTGAAACTCCGGCCAGAGAAGTGTGAACCCTTCCGCCGGGAGGTCCGGTACGTGGGGCGCCTCGTGTTGGCTGAAGGGATGGGGATTGACCTTAAGAACCTGGAAGCTGTGCTGTCCCTGAAAACAAAGACACCACATACAGAGGGAAATGTCAGTAGGATCCTTGGTTTCCACAGCTACTACAGATTGTACGTCCAGGACTTTTCTCGAATAGCCAAGCCACTCTATGAGCTGCTCCAAGTGAAATCTGGAATGCCACAAGTCCAGCCGTGCTGAGAAAAGACCAAAGGCCCTCAGCTGTCCTCTAGGACCCCTGTGGAAGGGACAGGCAAACAGAGCACACTTCAATGACTCGTTGACATGCTTGTGAACCCACCTGTGTTGGCATACCCTAACTTTGACTTACCACTCGTACTGCACACCGACGCTTCAAGGAAGGGCCTCGCAGCCGTCCTTTTTTAGCAGCAGGATGGGAAGTTGAGAGTTATCGGGTATGGATCAAGAACAATGACACCAGCTGAGAGGAACTACAATTTGCACAGCGGAAAGATTGAGTTCCTTGCTCTAAATTTGGAAGTGTGTGAAAAGTTTAAGGACTACCTATTCTATACCCCACAACATTTATATAGATAACAGCCCCCTAACCTACGTCATGAGCACTGCAAAGCTTAATGCTGTCGGCCACCGCTGGGTTGGAGAACTGGATTTCCGGTTCAACATTAAGTACAGGCCTGGAAAGATGAATATAGATGTTGAAACATTGTCTCGTATCCCCATGGATATCAATCAATATGTGACAGAATGGGCTCCTATATAGACGGACCAACGACAAACAGCTCGTCCTTCTTGTAAAGTACAGACCGGTAGCCCTTAAATATCTCCATGATGACATGGGACATGTTGGTACCAAAAGAGTACTCCACCTTGCGAGGGGGAGGTTCTACTGGCCATATATGAAGAAGGAAATTGAGAACTATGTGACAAGGAAATGTCTGTGCATAAAGCAGAAGAAACCTGCCATGCATGTACGAGCACCTATGGGTAGCGTCACGTCTAGCTCACCCCTGGAGCTTGTCTGTATTGATTACATCTGGAGACCAGCCGAGTAGGTTATGAGTACATTCTGGTGGTGGTTGATCATTTTACAAGATTTGCTCAAGCTTACCCGACAAAGAACAAGTCCGGACGGACTGCAGCAGATCGTATCTTTAATGACTACTTATCCTGATTTGGATACCCCTCGAAACTGCATCATCATCATCAAGGTCAGGAGTTTGAGAATGAGCTGTTCCGTACATTCCAGCAGCTGTCAGGGGTTGGCCATTCCCGAACATCACCATACCATCCCCTAGGTAAACCAGCTGAGAGATTTAACTGCACCTTGCTACAGATGTTAACAAAAAGGAGAGATGGAAGGACCATCTTCCGCAAATTGTACACGCATACTGTACACATACAACTGCACCCGACATGAGTCCACTGAGTACTCACCCTTCTATCTGCTCTACGGTCATCATCCACACCTTCCAGTGGACTTGTTGTTTGGCTTGTTGGGAGAGAGAGACCCAGTCGCACACAAGAGCTATGCAGAAGAGTGGGCGGGAAGAATGACAGAAGCATATCGGATCGCAAATGAGAACAGCGAGCAGTCAAGCACTAGAGTGTAACGGTCTTCGTCGTCCTCGGATGAAGGGGAAGAGAAATCAGACCAAAATGCAGCGTGGTAAGTGTTCGTCATTTTAATGTTAAAACTGAACACTAATGCGACAAGCAAAACAAAAGAACAAACGGACAGTTCCGTCAGGTACTAAACAGAAATTAACCACCCACAAAAACCCAAAGGAAAACAGGCTGCCTAAGTATGGCTCCCAATCAGCAACAACGATATACAGCTGTCCCTGATTGAGAGCCATACCCGGCCGAATCAAAGAAATACCAAACATAGAAAAAAGGACATAGAATGCAAAACATAGAACAATACCCAAAAACCCCGACAACACAAAACAAACACACCCCTGCCACACCCTGACCAAACTACAATAACAAATAACCCCTTAAACTGGTCAGGATGTGACATAGAGGAAAATCCTACTATGACCAGAAGATGAAAGGGGTAGTTCTGCAACCTGGAGACCAAGTTCCGGTTAGGAACCTCAGTGAGCGGGGAGGGCCCGGTGAGCTAAGATCATACTGGGAGAAAGGGATCTAAGTAGTGAAGGAACAGTTTGCGGACAATCCGGTATACATAGTTCATCCAGAGGTTGGAGACAGGCGTAAAACCAGAACAATGCATCGAAACTTGTTACTACTTGTGAATGACTTACCGGTTGAACCTCGACTACCTGTCCAACTAAACCAGCACCGGATAAGCGATCTATGCAGAGAAACAGACAGTCAAGAGTCAGTGATGTGGAAGAACACACTCAAAATGGGGACACATCTGACTCGGATGATGAATGGATAGGTTATTGGTTAAGGAGACCAGTGACTAGCACAGAACAAAGAGCTCCAATCCAAGTACCTGCAAGACCTCCCATGATACAAAGAGATACAGTCCGAGTACCTGTAAGGGAAGAGGAAAGACAACCTGCAAATGAGTACCTACCTGATACCGTTTCAGTACCTGTAATGGAAGAACAAAGATAACCTGAGAACAAACACTTACCTGATTGAAACGAACCAGAGCCAGAGAATGAGCACGAGGAGCATCTCGAACATGAGCAGGAAAAGAGACCCAGGACCCAACCTGTAGTTGATTCACACACTGAGAGTAGGCGGTCCACTAGAGATAGAAGGCCAAAGCAAATGTTCCCATATGTGACACTCGGTCAACCTTCAATGCAATCACACCCTACTGTTAACACACTCTGTGTAACATACAGTGCACCTTACTTACCAGTATGAGAAACACCTTACTACATTCCTCCACCCTACTCACTTGCACCTTACATGTGGCCCACTTACATGCCGTACACATACACTACATCGCTTTATTGATGAAAAAGGTTTTGAGGTTTAGATTTGAGTTTTGGGAATGTCAGGAACCATTTTATTTTTGACAGGGAGTATGTGACGCACACAACATGCATAGTCACATTTGTGTTTATGTATTGTTTCTTTGTATTGGGGAAGAATGCTTTTACTGAAATGTCAGTCCTCCAAGGTTTCGCCATTGCGATGCGTTTATACAACTGTTGGCCAGTAAGGGGTAGTGAGACGTATTCGGTTCGCACTGGGACTATATCCAATCCTGCACCTGTGTGTTCTCATAATTGAGAGAAAGAGAAGCCACATTTTCCTGTTTCATCATTTATCCTGTGTTGCAGGTCAGTAAAGTGCAAAAATACACTGAATACCACAATATAGTTTTGTAACTTGCCTGTTGAAGTGAATGTAATGGTTTTGAACAATAAGCTAAACAGGTGAATTAAAGTTAATAGTAAATACGCTTATGTGTAAATTTATATATTTTTCATATGTTAAATAATATGTTAGGGATTTATGAGACAGATGATTAAATACACTTTAAAAAAGCAATGAAATACAATGAAAAGACAAAAAAAGAGGACTTGCACTTGAGATAATGTTGAATAAAATAATTGAGAGAACCTTTGAAAGAGAAGCCACGTTTTCCTGTTTCATCATTTATCCTGTGTTACAGGAACTATTATCTGCTGCACCAATCCAAAAACTGGGACCTGTAACACTACCATGATTACGGATAGAATGAATTGTGAACAATGATGAGTGAGAAAGTTACAAATATCATACACCCAAGACATGCTGACCTCTCACCATTACAATAAGAGAGGTTAGCATTTTGGGGATGTATGATATTTGTGCATTTGTAACTTTCTCACCTGGTGACAGGTGCGCATAATGAAGGGCAGCCTGGTGACCTCGAGCCCAAGAGAGGGGGAGTGGAAGCAGGTGTGACCGTACCCCCCCCCCCCCGCCCTCTAGGGGCGCCACCCGGCATCCCACGTGGGCTAAGCTGGACAAGCCGGCTGAGGTGTAGAAGCCCTACGAGTCGGCTGAGGCATGGGAGTCTGACAAGCCGGCTGAGGTGTGGGAGCCTGACGGGCTGGCTAAGGCATGACGAGGGATGGGAGCCTGCCGAGACAACCGAGGCATGGAAACCTCTCGAGCCAGCTAAGGCGTGGAAGCCCGATGAGCCAGCTGAGACACCCCCAGTTCAATCGACGGTGGCACACGGACCCGACGTCTACACCAAAAACAAGAACTCCCTGATGCTTCAAATAGTGGTGTCAGCATTCTGTAAGGACCGACGTTGGAGACGAGAAGCAAGTACAGGTAGTGAACATTGGATGGAAAATGGACATCAAACAAAACACGGACAGCGTCTGGACAGGGGGAACAAAACAACATTGCGACAATAATGCTGACACTGGGAACAAAACTGAGGAACAGACAGATATAGAGGGGGCAATCAACAACATGAAGGAGTCCAGGTGAGTCCAATGAGATGCCTGTAATGATGGTGACAGGTGTGTGCAATGAAACGGCAGCCTGGCGCCCTCGAGCGGAAGCAGGCGTGACACTAGGGGGTTCCCCGGCAGAGCATGCAAACCATAGTTGGCTGTGCATCCTGCTTGAAGCAGTCATTGTCGAACCGGAGCCGGAGGCATGGTCAATCCATATAGGGCTTTTCAGTCTGAGTTGGAGAGATGAAACAACGGAGCCCTATTCAATGAGGGGAAGCGAAGTAGGAGGAGGGGTGATTTGCACGTGGATTTTGGCAAAAAAGGGAATTAATTGTTGACATAATTGTAATCCAAACCGAACATTAATTTCCTTGTTGTGATGCACTCAGGTTCCAGAACGAGACTGACTTTATGACTAAAATTATCCTATTTACAATTTGTAGTACATTTTTACACTAGAACAAATGTTTCTGACTCATATCAATGCCACATATGCCGAATTTCAATGGGATTAGTTAATTTTTAGGGACAGTCACTCTAAAACTTTCACTGAATGTTTCAGTAAGACTTTTAATAACACTGCTAGCTTACTTTGGGTTAACTCTTTTGAACTCCAAGCACAGATAGGACACATGGAAATATCCATGGAATTTGTCCACTGCACCACAAGGATGAAGCTAGTATACCATGTTTTGTTACAAATACAAAGCTGTTCATTTTAGTCTATTCAATCAAACCCCATTTCAAAGGAAGCAAGAACTCATTAAGATCACCTGAGGTGCGTTTGTTTGAACGTTTGCTACATTGCAGAACAGTTTGTACTGAATGACACGTTTCCCCAAAACGTTATTTTACATTCTTGAACAGACTGAGGTTCATTTGCTCCCGTTTGGTGGGTGTGGCAAGGTTAGGCTTGAAGCAATGAGTGACGTATTTAAATGGCAGTGGCCATACTGACAGCGTTCCCAAACCCACAATCCAACCCCTCCCTGTTTTTCAACTGGTCCTTCAGTACAGCACCGTTTCCGTTCAATTTAACCTAAAAACCTACTGAACGCAGCCATGACCATACTTAACAAGATACAGGATAGAGAGAGTTTTAGTGATGCTGAGAACCGGATATATGTTTTTTAATTAAATTCTTAGAACATTCTCTGAACATTACAAAAGTTTTCTTGTTTTTTCATAGAAAGTTTTCTTCACTTTCTGAGAACTGGACTATCCAGACAATCACAAAAAAGTGTGACCTGTTATGCTGAAGTACTGAAATTCCTACAGAAGAATGTTGTTTCTTAACCTCTCTGGGGTATGTGGGATGCTAGCGTCCCACCCGTGGGACACACTATTCAACAGCCAGTGAAATAGCAGGGCGGCAAATTCAAAACAACAAAAATCTCATTCAAATTTCTCAAACATACAACTATTATATCCCATTTTAAAGATACACGTCTCGTTAATCCAACCACATTGTCCGATTTCAAAAAGGCTTTACGGCGAAGGCATAACATTAGATTATGTTGGGACAGCGCTGAGACAAGAAAAACCACACAGCCATTTTCCAAGCAAGGAGAGGCGTCAAAAACCAGAAATACAGCTAAAATGAATCACTAACCTTTGACGATCTTCATCAGATGACACTCCCAGGACTCAATGTTGCACAATACATGTATGTTTTGTTCGATAAAGTTCATATTTATATCCAAAAATCCCATTTTACATTGGCGCATGATGTTCAGAAAATGTGTTGCCTCCAAAACCCCCGGTGAATGAGCACATCAATTTAGAAAAATACTCATCATAAACGTTGATAAAATTTACAACAGTTATTGAAAGAATTATAGATACACTCCTCCTTAATGCAACCGCTGTGTCAGATTTCAAAATAGCTTTACGGCGAAAGCACATTGTTCAATATTCTGAGTACAGAGCTCAGCCATCAAAGCAAGCTATACAGTTACCCGCCAAGTTCTGGAGTCAACAAAACTCAGAAGTAGTATTATAAATCTTCACTTACCTTTGCTGATCTTCATCGGGAATGCACTCCCAGGACTCCCACTTCCACAATAAATGTTCGTTTTGTTCTATAAACTCCATATTTATGTCCAAATACCGTTTTGTTCACGCGTTCAGATCACTATTCCAAAGGCATAATGCGCGAGCGCAAAACCCGAGACGAAAATGTAAAAACTTCCATTACCATTCGTAGAAACATGTCAACCGATGTTTACAATCAATCCTTAGGGTCTTTTTAGCACAATTATTCGATAATATTCCAACTGGACAATAGCGTATTCATTACAGAGGAAAAAGAAGGAATGGCGCACCTGCGTGACCGTGCAGTAAACAACTCATTAGTCTCAGGCAGTCATCTTGTTGAGTCAGCTCTTATTCTCTCCCCAGTAACAGTAGAAGCATGAAACAAGGTTCTAAAGACTGTTGACATCTAGTGGAAGCCTTAGGAAGTGCAAAATGAACCCTAAGTCACTGTATACTGTATAGGCAATCACTTGAAAAACTACAAACCTCAGATTTCCACACTTCCTGGTTAGATTTTTCTCAGGTTTTTGCCTGCCATATGAGTTCTGTTATACTCACAGACATCATTCAAAAAGTGTTAGAAACGTCAGAGTGTTTCTATCCAAATCTACTAATAATATGCATATCCTACCTTCTGAGCCTGAGTAGCAGGCAGTTTACTACGGGCACGCCTTTCATCCGGACGTCAAAATACTGCTCCCTACCCTAGAGAAGTTAACGTTCTCTGAACTATTTGAGTGTATTCACAATGCCAAACCGGTTGGAGAACGTTCCTAGAACATTACTGCATTTAAATGAAATGTAACCATGTCTGAACTTACAGGAAACATTCTGTTAAAGTATTGAAATACCAAGGAAATAACGTTTTTGGCATGTTCCTTAAATGTACTGAGAATGTTCCAAAGACAACCAACTATCCTGCACCACTCCCAGAAAGTTGTGGGAAGGTTGGATTCAAAATAACCATATGACAACCACGCTCTCAGCGAGCTCTAATAAACATATTATTCTCAGAACGTTATGCTCTAGCTTGGAATGAACCACAGATGAAATCCATAAAACTCATTATTAAACATGCTCTAGTGGATCCTACAGTATTATCATCTCACTTTTTAAGCATGATAAGATGTTTGGGTGATACATGAGCACAGCTAAATCTATACCTATGGTTTCTCTCTCTCTCTCACTCTCCCTCGCTCTTTCTCTCTCACTCTCTTTCTCTCTCTCACTCTTTCACTCTCTTTCACTCTCTTTCTCTCTCGCTCTCTCGCTCTCTCTCTCGCTCTCTCTCTCTCTCTCTTGCTCTCTCTCTCTCTCTCTCGCTCTCTCTCGCTCTCTCTCGCTCTCTCTCGCTTTCTCGCTCTCTCTCGCTCTCTCTCGCTCTCGCTCGCTCGCTCTCTCTCGCTCTCTCTCTCTCAATTCAAAGGGCTTTATTGGCATGGGAACATATCTTTACATTGCCAAAGCAAGTGAAATGGATAAGAAACAAATGGATATGGGAGTTTATCAAAATTGGATTTGTTTTCAAGCTCTTTGTGGGTCTGTGCAATCTGAGTTAAATATGTGTCTCTAATATGGTCATACATTTGGCAGGAGGTTAGGAAGTGCAGCTCAGTTTCCACCTCATTGTGTGGGCAGTGTGCACATAGCCTGTCTTCTCTTGAGAGCCAGGTCTGCCTACGCGGCCTTTCTCAATAGCAAGGCTATGCTCACTGAGTCTGTACGTAGTCAAAGCTTTCCTTAATTTTGGGTCAGTCATATTCTGCTCTGCATGCATTATTTGGTGTTTTATATGGTACACAGAGGATATTTTTGCAGAATTCTGCATGCAGTCTCAATTTGGTGTTTATCCCATTTTGTGAACTCTTGGTTGGTGAGTGGACCCCAACCATAAAGGGCAATGGGTTCTATAACTGATTCAAGTATTTTTGCCAGATACTAATTGGTATGTCTGTCTCTCTCGGTCTCTCACACACAGTTCTGAAATCCCAGAAGAGGACAGCGTTCATCTGACTTTTGACTGCATCCTGCCACCTTGTGGTCATTGGACAGATCTAATAAGGAAACGGTCAAAAATAATGGTGCGTTCAAGAGAACTCGAAAATCTCTGATCTACGACTTCAGTGCGTTCAAGACAGCTGGGAACTCTGAAAAAACGAGCTATGACCTGGAAAAATCCTTTTGAATGGTTATCCAACTGGGATTTACAAGTCAGAAACCCGGGCATCATTCTATAGCCCCGACTTCTCCGACCTGAAGATCACTGAAAACACAATTTTTTTCCCAGTCTGAGCTCTTTTTCCCCCCATGAGTTCCCAGTTGTCTTGAACTCACCACAAGTAGCCAATGCCATAACCCTCACTCAAGTTCTCCTCTAAGGCTGCATTTAGGCTGCGTTTAGACAGGCAGCCCGATTCTGATATTTTTTTCACTAACTGGTGTTTGACAATCAGATCAGCTCTGAAAAATATCTGATATGAATAGATCTGATGTTATTGGTCAAAAGACCAATTAATGGAACAAATATCAGAATTGGGCTGCCAGTTTATGACAATTCTGATTTATTTTTTTATATCTGACGTGAAAAGATCTGATGTGATTAAAAGACATCGGTTTTGATGTACTGATGTACTTACAATACTTACATTAATAATGGCCATTAGTAGTTTGTTTTTGTGTCAGTGAGCCTTATTCTGGTTTGGGATCAATATGCCTAATGTTAGGCTTAAATTGGAAGACGTGTGAGGGTGTGCTGCTGTGAATGGCCACAAGGTGTCTCTCTGACATTGCACTAACAGAACTGAAATCAACCACGCTGCTAAGACATTTGATTCTGAATCAATTATATGCAGCCATATTTGGACAGTTATTGTCTCCACCTCACATTTCAAACGATCCTATATTACATTGCTGAGTTTCTGGTATTAAGATACATTGTTTCTTTATCATTTTATAATACATTATGAGTATTTTAACATTTTGTTCTCAAGACAACAGCTACAGTAGGTATACTGACAATGACAATAATTAGGAACATAACATAGCCTGCAATCTATTGTTCCATTTAACATAATTGCCATGATGCCTTTAACGTTGTATTTTGTATCCCTAAGGGTTGTACATATTTGTTCCATAGCAAACATAAAACGCAATATAAGAAAAATATGTATTATTGTGTTACATTCATGTTAAAAATAAGAATCATTTGAAATAATGTTAGTTTGATAGTTAGGCTATAAAATTATTACTGGCCAAAGGTGGACATATAAGATTATTAGGCTACCATGCTGTAAAATATCGCTCAATAGGCTAGCCTATGTCTTGCAAGTTGATAGGTCATTCTGCAATGAAGAATATGTTTCAAAACGAAACAATTGAGTCTGTTTTCATTTTTGATTTTACAGTATGTTAAACCAGGCCTATACGGGCCGATTCAGACTTAGGAAATGTACGCCTTTCCTGCTCAAGCCTTCCCTACGTGCTTCTTACACACTTCTCAATATGTGGTATTCAGACTTACCTTATTCAGTCGAGTACCTCTGCACGTGTGGCTACCTTGCGTGCTCTGAATAAATTGAATTCAATTGCAGAAAACCCTCCCACTTGCTGGCCAACAGTTTTTTTCCTCATGGAGTTTTCAGTAAATAGTGTTTTCAGTGGCATACATTTTTATCTTAAGACTACCAAGAAACACTGTGCGACCCTGATTTAGGCCACTGCAGTATTAAATATGGTGTACCTTTTAGTTTGAATTTTGTCACAATGGGTTCAGAATATTAGGGATATATAGCATATATGCATATGCATATTGGTCTGTTTCAGCACCAATTGGTAGATTTAAAAATACTCTGATCTTGTAGATTATTCAGGTTCAGGAACGTATTTATGAATCCTAATCTGTTTGGAGAGCCTTTACAAACAAATAAAGAAAATGCCAGTTTGATTCCTTCTGAAAATTGCCACATTTACTTCTTCAACCCATAGTAATGTTGAAAGATTAGTGTATATATAATTATAATAGGGAGAATAGTGCACAATAGTAGGCTATACCATCATATATTGCCTGCACTAACCATGTAACTGTGTGATGACATGGACAAATATTGTGCCATGAGTCGGGATCGAACTGTTAAGGCTTGGTCTGCCCTCTGCCCCATAACCAACAAGTCTCACCTCAGAATTAGATGTTCATCCATGTTTCTCAAACATCACATTTCGAAGTTGTTCCAAACGTCATATTCCAAATGTTTAAGGTTAAAGTTTAGACGTTAACTCCGAACTTCTAAGGTTAGGGTTAAGTTTAGGCATTAACTCCAAAAGGTTAAGGTGAGGGTTTAGGATAGGCTTAAAACAAAAATCTCAAAACAACTTTCTATTGCTGGATTCGAACAGCAATAGAAAGTTTTTTATTTAAGCTTATCCCAAACCTTTTAACTGACTTGTATGACCGTTACACTGTATTTGAACATGCAACCTTCTGAACCAGAGGCAGACCTTTTACATCAGAGGCCGACGCTTACGCTCATCCGCTATCCCCATCCGCTATCTCCATCCGCTATCCCCATCCACTATCTCCATCCGCTATCTCCATCCACTATCCCCATCCACTGTCCCCATCCGCTATCCACATCCACTATCCCCATCCATAACGCCATAGCAAAACTGAAACCTACTTGGAGGTAACAGTACTCAGTGTTGCCCCTATTGGCTGGTTTCCACATCATCTCCCGATGTCCTCAGACATGGATGGACGTCGAATACTGACTTGTATCGCGGGTGACCTGGCTGCCATAATGATTTAATTTTATTCATTTTGTATGTATTTTGTATATTATCATCTTAAACCGATGATCCTCAGCAGCAACCACACGGCCATGACGTATTTACAGAGGAATAATAATGTAGCGTAGGCTAGGCCAACTGAAGGGAACTAACAGTACATTGGTAGTTGTGTGTGAGTGGTTATCAGGCCTATTGACAGTCGATAATGGTATTGGCTAATATTTAACATGGTAGAAATAGGAAACAGAGAACATCGATGTAAGCTATAATTAAGACATTTGAGAGTGCCCGTCCCTGCAAATGAAAGGCAGTACAATTTAAATTCTGCATAATGGCACAGCATTTCATAAAGTGTGGGAAAGATGATATGTTGATATGCTTCCGTTTGCTGCCACATGACTGATTGCACATTTGTCCCCAGTGATTATAAAGTCAAATTGATCTAAACAAGTATTATTTATATTTACAATTCCTTTATCCAAACGGATTATTCATTTACCTAGCTCTTATCAATAGCTCTTATCAAGTTGTAAATTACAGCGCATGGAGAAGGGTGTTATCTCTATCAAAAGAATGAAGTAGATGCTTTTTCCACTTAAAACCGGTAGGTTAGCGAGACCTTATTCGTGGTTTCCTCAAGCATAAAGGTGGTGGAATTCTTACTGAATTAAATCAAAGTCAGAATATGGTGTATCTGTAGACACACCTCTGTCACACGTTCATTTATTCCATCTCCACCCTAAACTAATAGTGGGTGAATAGCATGCTATTCTCAGGCTTCATTTCAAGGTCAGAATAGGCAGAGCGAAAAGCACATAAAAAGGTAATTACTTTCCATTTACGCGCGCTTAACTCGGTTCGGAATTCCCCCATAGTGAATTGTAAAGACAGAACATCTAAATGATCTTATAATTAAAACCACAAGCCTACACCCTTTATCTAATTATCAGAACTTCCTGTAAATGCTCTGTTGAACATGATTGCTCCATGTCCGGAAAGATTCCCAGTTACAATTCCTTGATGCTCTAAAATAAAAACACATTATGGATAAACATAATATAGTTTTGAAGTTTAGGCCTACCGTTGAATAGTTTAGCTATTGTTCAGAATACTACAGCTTTACATTCCGGTTTCAAATGTAAAGCTGTGGATTGCAGGTAAGCGTATGAATGTTTATTATATTCTACTGAAGAAAGGCAGCCTTCACGAAATGATCCTAAAAGTTGTCTACTTCATTGGATGGTTACAAATACAGTCTAAATGTCGTACGAGTTTGTAAACGAATGACCAAACGTTTGAGAGAATAATTTTACTTTTGTGAAAATGTTTAACTTAAGTAGGCTAATGCATTCTATGTTGTCTTCCTTTCAAATGACAAATTAAGAAATTCAGTTCAAGCTAAAATCATTAAAGCAGGAGACTGGCATTGGCTAATATTTACAGTAGGCGAAGAGAAAATAGCCTAAATGAAAAAAGCGAACCAATTAAAAACAACACAGGCCATGAGGAATAGAAGTGCATATAAGCGCATGCAGGCTATAGCCAATCAATATGCTTTCCAGTGAAATATTCTGGGAAAGTATGCATATCTGAGAGAGCCTATTTAGAAATATATGGAGTGTTTTCCCATAGTATCCTCTGTGTCTTTCAAATCTTATTTTCTGAAAATGCAGTATAGTATTTAGAGCAACGTTTCAAGAACATCTGTTTCCAAAAAGAAGCGAATATTCCAATTGCATGAACAAAGCCCATCATCAGCTCCAAAGGCATCGTCAACCCCCAGACAGCCTGCATGTCCAGGTGACTGCACGGTGTCCGTTATGAGGTGACGTTTGAAGCTGGCTCATATTAAACACTGTACGTTCAAAAACGGGTCTAGCTAAAAAAAATCTTCCATCAGACGGTTCTTGAAATTTGTGACCAGGTTCTAGTATGGATTAGTGTGTGTGTGTGTGTGTGTGTGTGTGTGTGTGTGTGTGTGTGTGTGTGTGTGTGTGTGTGTGTGTGTGTGTGTGTGTGTGTGTGTGTGTGTGTGTGTGTGTGTGTGTGTGTGTGTGTGTGTGTGTGTGTGTGTGTAAGAGAGAGGGAAAGTCTCAAACTATCATGTTCTTATATTATTTTCTAAACAAATTCACCACTTCGACCTGACGCACAAAAAAATGGTAGGCTGCCTGACGAGCAAAAATGTGCCTCTCCAATAGTTTATGATGACTCTGGGCCTATATATTCATTTCAATGCCATTGCGCAATGCACCATTGATGTGTAAAAACGATTTTGGAACCCCTTGTTCTCTGGAATTGTCGAGTAGAATGTGCTGGTAGTCTACATGGTGATTGAACATTTTAATGAAGTATTTGAGACCGCAGAAACGGCTATTTCCGGACCATTTCTCGTGCACGTATCCAAAGGCGTTTACATTACAAAACCGACACCCATCTCTCCACTGTGGAAGAGCAGTCTCCAGAACGCTACATGAGAGGTGATATGAATTACCAAACGTTAAGCCTTCAATAAACTCATTTGTGTAAATGGCGTCTCTGAGGACCCTGGTATTATTCAGTTCATTGCGCTTTATCAGTACCCTGAGAAGAACGTGCTTCTCGCATGCGTGTATTTGAGCCTCAGCCCCGCGCACTATTTTGATTAAGCGTCCTGCGCGGGAATGATGACAGCTTTTTTGACTGCCTTTTCCCCTTCTGGTTCTTACTAGTTACCACAAGCACAAGGTCAAATTGGCTATATTGTAATAATTTATGGAAACAAATATTAAATTTTTGGTCTTAATTTAAGGTTACGGTGAGGCATACGGTTAGCAGTGCGGTTAAGGTGAAGCTTAAGGTTAGTTTTAAAATCAGATTTTAAGAAGATACATTGTAGAAATTGGCGGGGTTTAAGATTTTGTGGCTGTGGTAAGTAGTGACGACCTTTTCCTCTAGCCCATGTGATGGACGCCAAGCTGAACAATCGGAATGAAGAGTAATTAAAACCTATGCATTTTCCTTTGCGGTCTCTTAATGCATCTCTTTGCAGGCAAGATTACAGTCCCTGCGCCGATTTACTGTCAGAAATGAATTGCGTCTCACAACAGCCTCACAATGGTTACTAAATGGGATAACGATAGTGTCCTAATTAGAATTTAATTAAGTACCAACAAATAGCTTGTGGATGAAGATTTCAGTTTTGTTGGCACAAATGAAATTAACAATGTGGGCTGGACGTACTGCAAATGGCCTACACTATTCATTATCATTATACATTTGTTTTGAATGAATGTGAAGTACCGGTATAGGCATAAAAATCGCTTCTGATGGAACCTTTTGCTGTGTGTGCGCGCGCCTATAATGCCATCCCACCCCTGTTCACCAGTGACTATACCCCAGCCTTAATGATTAACGCTAATACCAAACGTCCCATTTGGCTGTAGCAACATTGTACAATAATCGAAAACACCATACAGCCTAGCCTGTCTTAGTGACAACACATTTTGACCGAGGTGAAATATCCGTATATGTTATTATTGTATCCTCCTATAGGTCTAGCATTCGTTTGCTGAGAATAGACAAGGTTGCAGAAGGCGAGTAGCGGTGATAATCTCTTGTTTGGTTTTGTTAAAACCCATTTGATAGCATGCAGCCTACTAACCCAGAGTTGCAAGACAATATTGGACGTCGTCACCCGTGTCCAAAAGTGTATCGGTCATTGATTGGCCCACTGCACGTTCGAAGGGGTTCACGTGCTTCCGGTTGGTGTGGGAAATGTGATGTGAGGAGTTGGTGAAGATCGAACTGTCATACCTACAGTGGTGAAAAGCTCGGGGCTGCGAGAGGAGAGCGCAATGCCTTGTCAGTCTTGTCATTGTCGACGACCATGACACGTTGGAGCGTTACGCACGAGGGATGTCAACAATTTAGAAATCAAAAGTGCCCCAAATCAGAGAGGTATTAATGAGCCTTTAGTGGTCAGCGTATTGCTTCATTCTTTTATATTTGGATACCAATACACACCAACAAGTGGAATTAGTTAGGAGCCTGGATCGACCCCTTTGCAGTCCCTTTCAGCAATGGAGAAGCAAAGGGCTCTACACAGCCCGGAGTCGAGTGAAGGGGAGAGCGTTTCTCCTTCTCGCAGTCTGCCTTCGCCGCCCATCCTGCCTCTCCAAGCAGCGCAGCAAGCGCACAGAACCACGAACTTTTTTATTGACAATATTCTGCGGCCAGATTTCGGCTGCCGGAAGGAGCATGGTTTAGGGGCTAGGGAACGGGCGCAGACTTCCAGCCGAGAGCGCGCCCAACCTTTGGTCGCCAGGCCGAATCATCCTGGAACGCCATGCCAGGACTCCAACTGCAGCAGCGACAGCACTTCTTCCTCCACCTCGTCCTTGGCCTTGTCTCCCACCCCCCAAAAGAGCACCTCGTCATCGAAGGCTGACGAGAGCTCTGGAGGCAGCACGCCAAAGTTCGGCGAGAACACTTCTTCTGTTATGGTTGTGAACGGCGGTAGTGGCGGCGCAGTGCCCAAAGCCGAGTCCCAGCCGCTGCTGTGGCCTGCCTGGGTGTACTGCACTAGATACTCGGACAGGCCGTCATCTGGTGAGGCAATAGTTTCTTGAACAAGCTTTTGTAAGGGTATTGTAGCCTAATGCGTAATGTTATAAATGCCTTATTGTCCCTTTGCAGAAATATAAGTATTTCCTCAACATGCTTGTATTTCATATATATTTTTTATTAATTCATCGAAGTTTCACATTTCTTCGTTAAATTCAACTGCATTTTATACTTTATTTTCACGCTGTGATAAATGACAATATATGTAGGTAATGGCAGAGTGGTCCTGTTACTGCATGAGAAGAGTGACTGGCTATAGAGCAGGCTAACATATATTATTAGAAAAAAAGGTTCTGGATAGAACCAAAAACGGTTATTTC
Source organism: Salmo trutta (assembly GCF_901001165.1). Classification (NCBI taxonomy): domain Eukaryota; kingdom Metazoa; phylum Chordata; class Actinopteri; order Salmoniformes; family Salmonidae; genus Salmo; species Salmo trutta. The sequence continues at coordinate 30,650,759 of NC_042980.1, read as the reverse complement.
TATGCTGATATATGGCACCCCTAAAGGTTCTGTACAGAACCGAAATTGTTTCCACATAGAACCTTATATGGAACCCAAGGGTTCTACATGGAACCAATTTTGGTTTAGTGAAGAAGAGCCCCAGGGGTTCTGATCAAATAACCCTACCAAAGGGTTCTATATACAACCTTTATGGGTGCCATTTGAAGTAAGCGGTATATTGTAGGCCTACTCAATCTTTTTTCAACAGGAAGCAAACTTTTGCATATTTAAATTATACCATATCACATGTAAATAATCCATTATTCAGGCCTACTACAAAAATATATGGAACAAAAAAGCTGAAAATAGGCCACTTGGATAATTTTGTGTTAATTCATTTTGAAATAGGACTGTGTGACATCTACTCTGTTCTACCGAGATAAGTCAAATACATTGAAACAGTGAAAAATCCAATAGGTGGTTTTCAAGAGCAGCATTGGTCCATTTGAGAACATATCAGAATATGTAAACATCATTTCATCGATGACTGTGTGGCCTAACATTTCACTCTCCTTATTTGCATGTGAGATCTTGGTCCTGGCCACTGGTTGCGGCTTGTAGGCTCACCCCAAAATGCCTTGCAGATATGACATGTTTTAAAATGTGTCACTTAACATGAGAACATACTCCATTCATTGGATTGAAAGAGAGATAGAGCTCGTACATTTAACAGAATACAAGTTTAGGCCAATATAGGCCTATACAGGCTATACATTTATGTGATTCATAACCTACAATAGTCTTATTAGACCATGTACATTATATATTTAAACATTTCAAGGACACTTTACAAAAATAAGGTTACATTTAATACAATTTAAGAAAGTGCATCGTGAAAAAAACTAGAATAAGAATCTGTGATGTCAACATGTTGAATTAATGAACAACTTTGCCTGTCTTGATAGACAAGGCTGTATATTATCTGAGTATGCAATTAGTGTAATTCCCCAACTAAATGTATTTAATAACTGTTAGGCTACGTTAAATGGTAAGCATGCACGTGTTTTGGCATGCGAATAAATGGCCTTTTTCCCCAATTACCATAAACCTGTCAAAAATATAGACTGTGTTTTATGCCGTAGGTATTGATAAAATCAGTGCAACAATAATGACATGAAATTTAAAGCTATACATATATTATCTAAAACAAAAACTATTTACTGAAGGGTTTATATTTGTGTTAGAAAATTATATAGGATTAGGTCTAGCATCAAAATACAACTTTAAGAAAGAGATATTAACGGATAAATGACATTTCCTGTTTCTCATCATATTGTTTATTTGTTTGTCTCTTGGCACCATGATAACAAAGGACACAATTGAATATTTAAATGTATACTATAGCGTAGGCTACCCTTATGCACATAGGCCTATACCTGAGTCTGCATTTGGTACAAAATATATGAATTCCTTTCTTATGTCAACAGCTAAAGATCACTGAGCTTCAACGATCATTTTTTTTAGTAGGCCTATAACTACTTGTGATCAATGAAAGGCCTAAAACCGACACAGTTGGCCAATAGTCCCACTAAAGCCAACTAAATAGCTGTAGTTGGCTTTAGTAGCCTACAGTTTTTCGGGTTTGCATATTTTTGCTAAATAATTATGAAAGTCAACCTACAGCTATTGTTACCTTCACACAAAGGCCTGCCGCTCAGTGCACTATGGACCTTATTCTTCTCAGTACATAATGTCATTTATAGTTATTATTGAAGGTCTACCATTGGGATGACCATACCGTTAGACTATAGCAAAGTATTCAACTATAATAACGTTTATTGTTATTATTATTAGCCTACCATCATTACATTGGCTATGTTTATTATTACGATTATATGATCACGGTTATTATTAACATTTACATTTTAGTCATTTATCAGACGCTCTTATCCAGAGCGACTTACAGTAGTGAATGCATACATTTCATTTCATGCATTTTTTGTTTTTTGTTTTTTTTGTACTGGCCCCCCGTGGGAATTATTTGTGTACGTTGTTTTTATTATTAGGCTATTATTAATAAGTCTAGCCTAAAATCTGCAATGGAATTGGTTTTTGGTGATGAAAGTGAGACTAGGTGTCTGGCGCTCGCTGAATATTTATATTCCCGTTTTTATTGTCGTTCCTACTGTAGGCCCAAGGACACGGAAATTGAAAAAGACGAAAAATGAAAAGGAAGACAAGCGACCCAGAACGGCGTTCACGGCTGAGCAGCTCCAAAGACTGAAAACGGAGTTCCAGGCCAACCGTTATATCACGGAGCAGAGGAGACAGTCTCTAGCCCAGGAGCTCAACCTCAATGAGTCACAAATCAAAATCTGGTTCCAAAACAAACGGGCGAAAATCAAAAAGGCCAACGGCTATAAGAACGGCCTGGCTCTCCAGCTCATGGCGCAAGGATTGTACAACCATTCCACCACCACCATTCAGGAAGACAAGGAGGAGAGTGACTGAGACTTCGCTTGCAGGAGTCATCTTTTGGGGGCACAATATTTGTGGAAAGTCAAGGCTATTGTAAAGAGATTTTCCATTTGTTGATAGGGCTAAATGTGTCGCCTATGTGTGGACATAAACTATCAAAGTATGCCTACAAACATGAATGAAAATGAATAGCCTATATGACACGTTGTATATTTAATTTAAGAAGAAGGGGTAAGCTATATGACTACTCATCCCGCACTTGCTGGATAATTATATGATTGTTATCTTTGTCGCTTTAATGTGTTGCTATCTCTCTCTTATATCAAACCTCGATGAATGTACAGACTGCGTGATCTGCCACTTCAAGCCAAAGATTTTATCGGAAAAAACAGCCTGAAAAAAACGGAATCTCTCTGTTATCGTACTTTCTTCCCGAACTGCGAGTAGACCGCTGTTATCATTAGTTGCCTGCCGCCCCTCAACCCGTTTGGGAGGAAGGATATATGACTCAACTCGTGTTGGATTCACCTTATATTGGAATACTACAAAGACACAGCAGCGTCAGACTCTCTTCAAATATATGTCATCTCCCTCCATGATTAGAGGGGATGCATATAGGCTACATCTAAACAATGTTAACAAATAAACATTTTTCTATTGGGAAAAGGCAACACTGCTCCTTTTTTGTATGTTGCACTGCTCTGTGCAATAGATTTAAACGATTACATGAATAAATCGTAGTGTCTATGGAGTTGGTTTGCAGCTCATTGGTTCAAGTGAGTGGGGTAACTGTATCCATATTCATCCCGTATATTTTACAAAGGGACATTTTATTATGAGGAGCGTGATGATATCAGGCCTGTTCAGAGCGTTGCTGAGCATGAAATTGGCTTGCCGTGCACCACAGTGCTCACTCATTTGCTCAACTATTTGTGTGCTAGGCTAGAAATATAAAACCGACCATTTGCTCTTGTATCAAATGTTGAGCCAGACAGAGCGCACCGCTCAAAGCTTGGCTGGATTCACAGGTCACGCCGTTCTCTTGAAAATCATGCTAGCGTGAGGTCAGTGTGCACGAGGGGCCACAACCACGAGTAAGGAAGATTGATTCATTTTTCACTTTAGGCCTATAGCCTACTGCAGTAGGCTAAATAAAAAATATAAACAATAAAAAAAACGTTTTTATTACAATTACACTCATAATGATCTGCCTTTTCGTGTATTTGTATTTATTAGGGATCTCCATTTGCTGCTGCCAAGGTGTAACCGATGTGAAATTGCTAGCTAGTTAGCGGTGGTGCGCGCTAATAGCTTTTCAATCGGTGACGTCACTCGCTCTGAGACCTTGAAGGAGTTGTACCCCTTGCTCAGCGATGGGTAACGATGCTTCGTGGGTGTCAGTTGTTGATGTGTGCAGCGGGTCCCTGGTTTGAGCCCAGGTAGGGGCGAGGAGAGGAACGGAAGCTACACTCTTACAAAGGCAACAAAATATAAAACAGTACATCATATAACATTATTACACCACTACATATCCACAATACAAAATGTTTAATACCACCATAAAACAATATCACAATGTATGCATATGCATGTGTCTGTACCTTTGTGTGTGTCTCTTCACAGTCCCCGTACCATATGGTATTTTTACCTTTAAAAAATAAATCTGATTCTACTGTTTGCATCAGTTATCTGATGTGGAATAGAGTTCCATGGCTCTATGCATTCTTGTACCCAAACATTTAGATATTAGCCTAATCATTTGAGAATAAATGATTCATTTGAATTCTGATTTACACACGATGCAGAGCTGCGTTTTATCTTAACGGATGAAATCGAAGAGCAGTTACAGCGAATCTACCCTTTCATGAAGTCGATATAACTCAATAGGAAACGTCCCCTGTACAGGTAATAGGTGATCAGCTCAGATTTGAAGCATGAGAATATGTTCTTTCCTTTGTGGAGGTATATCCTAGGCTTTTTTTACTAAAGGGAACCCATAATAACAAATCTTATACAACTTAGATGAATCATGGATACTATTGACACGCAACCTATTCGAAAGGTATTTGTCAAGGATATAGGACGAAGGCCGTCGTAAACATAATAAATCAACTACAGCCTATAGATAATAACTAAAGTTGGATATGCTTTCACAGTTATGAGCAAAGTGACAAAGACAGGACTCAAGATTCTCTCTCTCGCTCTCTCTTACTCTTGAATGGATGGTCAGGGGGGCAGAACATAATGTGTACAAATAATGTGTAGACTCCAAATTGACCGCAAAAAGACCGAACAGATATAACATTTGACTAAAAAATAATAATTTCAAACCTTGCATACATTGTTATAGAATCACATATCTCTCTCTTATGTATGGGAATACTTTGGAACAAATGTTCTAAATTAAAATCAATTGGAGCTGATTTGCTGGTGTTTTTATAGTATTTTATGTCCAACAACTAATATGTGGATTCGGCTATTTGAGCCCGTTGCTGACAGGTGTATAAAATCGAGCACACGGCCATGCAATCTCCATAGACAAACATTGGCAGTGGAATGGCCTTACTGAAGAGCTCAGTGACTTTCTGGCACGTCATAGGATGCTACCTTTCCAACTTGTCAGTTCGTCAAATGTCTGTCCTGTTAGAGCTGCCCCAGTCTGTAAGTGCTGTTATTGTGAAGTGGAAAAGTCTAGGGGCAACAACGGCTCAGCCGCAAAGTGGTAGGTCACACAAACTCACAGAACGGGACCGCCAAGTGTTGAAGCACGTAACGCGTAAAAACCATCTGTCCTAGGTTGCATCACTTACTACCGAGTTCCAAACTGCCTCTGGAAGCAACGTCAGCACAAAAACTTTTCGTCCGGAACTTCATGAAATGGGTTTCCATGGTCGAGCAGCTGCACACAAGCCTAAGATCATCATTCACAACATTCTAAAGTTTGGTGGAGGCTGTTTTTCATTGTTCGGAGTAGGCCCCTTAGTTCCGGTGAAGGGAAATCTTAACTCTACACCATACAATGACATTCTAGATGATTCTGTGCTTCCAACTTTGTGGCAACAGTTTGGGGAAGGCCATTTTCTATTTCAGCATGACAGTGCCTTCTTGCACAAAGCGAGGTCCACACTGAAATGGTTTGTCGAGATCGATGTGGAAGAACTTGACTGGCCTGCACACAGCTCTGACCTCAACCCCATCGAATACCTTTGGGATGAATTGGAAGGCCGACCGTGAGCCAGGCCTAATCGCCCAACATCAGTGCCTGACCTCACTAATGCTCTTGTGGCTGATTGGAAGCAAGTCCCGCAGCAATGTTCCAACATCTAGTGGAAAGCCTTCCCAGAAGAGTGGAGGCTGTTATAGCAGCAAAGGGGGGACCAACTCCATAATAATGCCCATGATTTTTGAATGAGTTTTTCGACGAGCAGGTCTCCACATACTTTTGGTCATGTACATATATTGTTTATTTATTTATTGTTCAGAAAACTTGGGGGCCAAATTAAAATCACCCGGGCCAAATTCGGCCTGTGGGCTGCGTCTTGGGGAAGCCTGCTATATAGGCTATGGAGATAAAGATATTCCTAACATGCTTCTTAAAGTGACTTTTTTTATTTTTTTATTTTACCTTTATTTAACAAGGCAAGTCAGTTAAGAACAAATTCTTATTTTCAATGACGGCCTAGGAACAGTGGGTTAACTGCCTGTTCAGGGGCAGACTCTCCAATAGGTGGAGGTAAATAATGTCAGGACATTAATATAGGCCTAACATTATTTTGGTAATTTACCCAACCAAATCTTGTATAACCACAGGAACTAGCGTCAACATCCGTTATATGCCTATGTGTAAGCGGTGATGCCGATTAAATCTCAGATGCAGTTGACCTAGGCCTAGTAAAGTCTAAATCGAAGAGCGCTTGTGTGATGCGTGTGAGCGTCGACCAAACGAGAGTGCCAGGTGAACTAACGATCAGTAGGCTTATGCGTTGTTTCTGTCTTCAAGTTGAAATATGATTTTTTTAAACTTATTTTCTACTTGTCAATACATTTATTTTTCAATATTTTACAACATTTAAAGGGACAATCTGGAATTGGTACATTGCTTACTTTACATAAGGTGGGCTGCATGAACTTGAGACTGTACAACAAAAACGTTTTTCAGAAGAATATGTTTTACCAGTTGATATGACTGCCTGTTGGTTACCGGATGATTTTAACAAAACAAGTAATACAAATAACAACAAAAACAACAATAATAATAATAACGATAACAATAATGGAAACAGGAACATTTTTATGTTTTCCATAGACCAATGACCATCCGTGACCTAGGTCATGTCTATCTATTCTAGTTTATCTTATAGCCAACCGGAATTGAAGTAAAACATGCCTCTTTCGAAGTAAATTCATCCACAAGATTTGATTTACAGTTGACATATTTATTGATGATTTTGCTAATTTGATAATAATGTTTTGTTTTCCTGCCTATTCGAAATGTACCAAAACCTTTACTTAATCGAGATTTTTTAATTAGGGCCTACACCCTGGTTTCTAAATTAATTTAAATAATAGGCTGAGCAATGTTATTTTTTAAACTAATATTTGAACTTAAATCATCAAATAATGGTTTATTTTGGTAGAAGAAAGTAACTTTTCTTATCATATTTGCCAACGTGAATTAACCAAAATCCATGAAGCTAGCTACATAATCGCAAATTTTTATTAAATGCCCACAATGTAGGCCTAATTCACTTTGTAATTTCAAATAAATCATAATAGTCTACCTAATAAGTAGGCCTACATTGTTTTCAACTTAAGCTGAGTTTTTCAAATAGGTTATACAGCGAGAAATTCCCAGTAAATATTTTCATTTGTCCGCCGTTTTCTGATTTTTCTGATTTTATAGCACCCATTAGTCCTTCATAGCCTATATAAAATAGGATGTCTATTCCAATAAATTGATGGATGTGATTATCACAATACGTTTTTATTAGACATCAGGTATAGACAAAAAACGATAATGATAAAATGAGAAGGTGCGCCAAGGACGTCCCACACTATCTATCACGCTTTTAGACACGGCACCGGCCGCCTTATCAGCGTTGACATTACACGCAGTCTACAACTCATGTCGAACACATTATAATTTGTTAAGCTTAATAGCCAGTATTGTTATAAAAATACTGGATTTGGGCCCATTTTCTGAGACAGAACAGTGTAATTACTTTTGGCCAAATTACATATTGAGTGAATATCTTCCTGAAAAAGCAACCTATTTCCGCTGGCAAAGAGGTCATCTGTCATCCATGCCCGAGGATATAGGCTAAACCTCTCCTACAATACAGTACATGCTCATACTATTTTTATCTTTCAGAGTCATTCTGGATTCAGAGACAAATGTTGTGACAGGTGGGCTGGATCCCTGCCTGTGAGTGTTTCCTGTACTTCGTCTGTTTTCTGAAATGATTTCAGAAATGGGAAGAGAGGCAGAGGTTTGTAGAGTGGCAAGTGGATCATGGACATAGAGCCACACTATAACTGGTTACTGCACAATAAAGAGTAGTCCACCAAATAAACAAGTAAACAATGTAGCAAATATAAATATTATGACAGAAATCACATAATTATATCTTAATATAATGATGCCCATTCTGATCAATTCTTTTAGTATAATGTATTTTTGTTTATACAATATAAACCACAACAGATCATATACAAGGAAGGGAATGAAGTGCGTGTCTACGTGCATGATGACAGATGGGGGTGCAAACAACAAGACAATTAACTAAATGAGAATTTCACCACCCAGTAGCTTTAGGGATGTACTGTAACCGTGTGCTGTGTTTTTACGTATTTGTTTGAACATCTGATACAGGAAGACCCTAGGGTGCAGAGTGTCCATAACACAGCCTGTCCTCCGGCTACAATACAGCTTTCATTTACATGCAAATGAAGGCAATAAGCAGAAAACACAACAGAACTTCACTGCATCGTCTTCAGTAATGAAAAATTGACTGGATGTTGCACTCAGTCCTATATCTCCAATGTATCAAAACACCAACACTCTAATGTTTTCTGTAGGCTCCTGAAATGTCGGAGCGGGTCTTGTGCTCCAGGTTGGCGTTGGACTTAACCGTGTCCGGAGGAGACCAGACAACAGACAGGAATGTCCCAGTGTTGCTCTGGGAGCTGTGAGCCTGTCTGTCTGGGTCATGCAACACTGATCAAACCTGAGTGGAAACCTACAGGACCAGAGCTAACACAATGCTAAGACTGGGGTTAAACATTCACGCACGCACATGCACACACACCCACACACCCACACACACCCACACACCCACGCAAACACGCACGCACGCACGCACACACATCCACACACCCACGCAAACACGCACTCACGCACACACACACACACCCACGCAAACACTTACTCACGCACATGCACACACACCCACGCAAACACGCACGCACACGCACCCACGCAAACACGCACGCACGCACACACACACCCACGCAAGCACGCACGCACGCACACACACACACCCACACGCAAACACGCACACACACGCACACACTCCTAAAATGGGGGCAGGCACTGCTGTAATCCTGATTCGACACAAGCTACTGTCAGGGGGGGTCTCGGCCATTTTTGGATGACCACACGTCACGTCGGAGATATCCTTAGCGGCCTCCGGCTCTAGAAAAAGGACACTGGTCTGTTCCTACCCTGTACAGTGAGTACTACATAACACACTCTTTGGTCTTTGATCCTTGGGAGACAGGCAGCATGACAGACAGACAAACACACACATACAGACACATGCCTGTGCACACAGATACAGACACACAGATGGAATGGGTAGACCCTATGTAATGAAGGGTTGTGTTCCTGAATAATGGTAGAGAACACCACATGCCGTCCTCTGTCTACCAGGCTGTATGCCTGCATGCGAGGCAGCCGTTGTGGTGAGAAGGACTGCTGTTGTTTTGTCAGGAGGAGCAAAAGTAGCATTGAGACGTAGCCTACAGGCCTCCCACGCTGCAGCATACTGTGTGTGTGGGCGTGTATTTCTATATGTATATGTGCTTGGCACACAGTCGTGCAATCATACGCTATTGCATAGATTATAAGGTGGATATAAGCAGAATTGATTATGTGTGTGTGCGTGTGTGTTCAGGATTTTGTATACAGCCTGTTGGTTGGGGGTATTAAAACCCTCCCTGTCCCCCATCCCTCCTCCATTTCCTCTATGGCCCACCATGCTAACCGGATTAGCCCATCCTCAGACAGACAAGGCCATGCAAAGGAGCCCAACGCTGAGCCAGTTAGAACACACTGCTCACAACAGCGGACCTACTATTCGCCGTGTTCCGACTAGCCATACGTGATGATGTGGCTCAATATGACGCAAGGCAGCCATTTTGTCTTGGACATTATGGCTTTGGACTGGTCAATGTCAAAATAGTCTGTAGTACATGGACTTTCCTGTAAAAGTAAATATGATAATGTATGACTAAGTATAATGATTGAATGTTATGTAAATATATAGTATATGAATAGCATTTGTACTCTTTGACATGTCAAATCCATGCACATTACCAAAGAGGAAAGATACATCATCTTAATCCAACTGTAATTGTACAATATTAATCTAAAGATAATATTTCCCCATATTTCCCCTCTTATGATTGTTAGAATAAGAGTTATGGACCATGAAACAGGGAGAAACTGAGGAGAACTGTAATTTGAAACAGCTGCTGTTGGTAAGGACAACATTCAGGTTCATTTTTAAAATGCAATGACAGTCTGAATGACCCACGAAAAGTTCTTGCCTTTAAAAGTTGCACAAATGGTGGCATTTTGCAGTTGCATCCCCCTATTGTGAATTATTATTATTGTTTGGTTATATGTCTGAAAATAAAGGAAGTCATCATTGGAGGTCAGATGTTACATACAGGGCATTCAGAAAGTATTCAGACCACCACATTTTGTTACGTTACAGCCTTATTCTAAAATTGATTACATTCTTTTCCCCCCTCATCAATCTACACACAACACCCTATGATGACAAAGCAAAAACAGATTGTTTGACATTTTGGAAAATGGAAATCTCACAATTTACATAAGTATTCAGACCCTTTATTCAGTACTTTGTTGAAGCACCTTTGGTAGCGATTGCAGCCTTGAGTCTTCTTGGGTATGATGCTACAAGCTTGGCACACCTGTATTTGGGGTTAGGGTTAGGGTTCTCCCATTCTTCTCTGCAGATCCTCTCAAGCTCTGCCAGGTTGGATGGGGAGTGTCCCTGCACAGCTATTTTCAAGTCTTTCCAGAGATGTTCGATTGGGTTCAAGTCCGGGCTCTGGCTGGGCCACTTAAAGACATTCAGAGACTTGCCCTGAAGCCACTCCTGCGTTGTCTTGGCTTAGGGTCATTATCCTGTTGGAAGATGAACCTTCGCCCCAGTCTGAGGTCCTGAGCACTCTGGAGCAGGTTTTCATCAAGGATCTCTGTACTTTGCTCCGTTCATCTTTCCCTCGATCCTGACTAGTCTCCCAGTCCCTGCCACTGAAAAACATCCCCACAGCATGATGCTGCCACCACCATGCTTCACTGTAGGGATAGTGCCAGGTTTCCTCCAGACGTGAAGCTTGGCATTCAGGCCAAAGAGTTCAATCTTGGTGCCATCAGACCAGAGAATCTTGCTTCTCATAGTCTGAGAGTCCTTTAGATGCCTTTTGGCAAACTCCAAGCGGGTTGTCATGTGCCTTTTACTGAGGAATGGCTTTCGTCTGGCCACTCTACCATAAAGGCCTGATTGGTGGAGTGCTGCAGAGATGGTTGTCCTTCTGGAAGGTTTTCCCATCTCCACAGAGGAACTCTGGAGTTCTGTCAGAATGACCATTGGGTTCTTGGTTACCTCCCTGACCAAAGCCCTTCTCCCCCAATTGCTCAGTTTGGCCGGATGGCCAGCTCTAGGAAGAGTCTTGGTGGTTCCAAACTTCATCCATTTAAGAATGATGGAGGGCGCTGTGTTCTTGTGGACCTTCAATGTTGCAGACATTTTTTGGTACCCTTCCCCAGATATGTGCCTCGACACAATCCTGTCTCTGAGCTCTACGGACAAATCCTTCAACCTCATGGTTTGGTTTTTGCTCTGACATACACTGTCAACTTTGGGACCTTATATAGACAGGTGTGTGCCTTTCCAAATCATGTCCAATCAATTGAATATATCACAGGTTTGCAAATATTTCTAAAAACCTGTTTTTGCTTTGTCATTATGGGGTACTGTGTATAGATTGATGAGGGAAAACATGTATTACTCCATTTTAGAATAAGGCTGTAATGTAACAACATGTGGAAAAGGTCAAGAGGTCTGAATACTTTCCGAATGCACTGTATGTGTTGTGTTAGCTGAATAATCTTACCAAAGATGATTGATAAATGAAAATTGTTCACTCAGGCCGTTTACCATTGAACTAAAAGAATTCAGGTCCTGTCTACTTAAGAGGTGGCTCTCCCATAGACACCAATGTGATAGCAGCTGGGTTTGGTCTACTTAGTTCAGTGACTTCCATTGAAACAGAAAACATTAGGGAGTGGGATGTTCCGTTTCTGTCTTACAGTACAGTGCAGTTGGTTCTTTCATTAAAAGGCTGAGACTATAGCACCTATAGCATTTCCCACCACTGGAAATATATTCCCACTTCAAACATCCAAAGCCAGAGAAAACCACAACTCTTCATTTGTAAAACTTTCTCATTCGCTGTCTTTTAAACATCCAGTTCCTTAGGTTACAAAAATAATTCTTAATTCGCAAATTGACAGTCCTATGTTTTCAAAATGATGTGTCTGCAACCGCCTATACAGTAGACTACGTCCTCAACAAACTGTGGCTAAAAAAGTGTAGCCAGAAAACTTACTACCGTACTCTAACAGCACAGCTCTTTTTAAAGCAGGCTTTCAGCAGTTTGTTTGGTCTTCTTATGTAAGTGCAATATACAGCAAGATTTCATTTGGTATATAGTCATTGGATTTGTGGATTTTATCAAATAATTCTTTTTTGATTCTCATCTTAACGTAGCCCCAAGCATTAATAAAATAAAACAAAATCATATTTTAGTTCTCTCTTTAGAACTCTCTTTAAAAAACACATCCTCAAATAGTATATTTTTTGAAAGATTTACAGTTAAATAAATAATGTTATACTTAAAAGTGCAAATAATTTCTCAGAGAAAGAATTCTTTTTTTTTTGGTATACACAAGTACTGAGAGGACAGACAGAAGACTAGTTGACAGACAATGGTAAATCAGCTTACTTTAGTTGAAGCGAATCACCCATTGGAGAAGGGTATACTTGTATAATGCTATATCTGAACAATAAAAGAATGTTGCAAAACGCTAAAGACTCAGTTTTATACATTTTATACAATCTATTATAAATTCATATGAATTAATTACCCAATGATGAATAATTCATAAAACAATTAAAATTCATAACACAATTATAATTATAACATTGGTAAGTTGATTAAAAAATATATATTATCCCATGACACCGTCACCTTTTTCGTGTCATTGTCAAAAAAATTGGATAGGCAAATATACTAGTAAATCTTAGATGTTTGAATTACACATATGTATTTAACAGATTACACAAATTTATTTAACAAAATACATTATTTAACAAATTAGTCAAAACCTTTTTGAATAGTAGCCAACATATTCATTTCGTTCCTATAATTTACATCTTCATTCATTTTTTTCTTTAAATAATTAGTTGAAAGTGTCAAATAAGTTTGTGTTATATACAGCATAAGTTTGTGAAATATTTGTTAAAATTGTATCAGTGATTTTTGATGTCCTTTACCCTAATGACAGGTCATGTGATCATGTAGTGTTATCCATAGAGTAATGTTTACCCCATAGGAAAATCTCATTTGGATTCCTTAATTCCTTGCATCCTCTCCTCCGTCCTCTCCTCGCCTCCTTTAAAAAAAGGTCAAATGTAATCAAGAAGAGGAGGCGAGGAGAGGAAACATGGGCCTTTTCTCATTTGTGGAAAAGTCCGTCCTCCACCCTCTCCCCTCCTGCCTCTCTCCTCTGTGTTTCCCACCGGTGTCCTAAGCGAAATAGTTTTGAAATCTTCCACACCCCCTTTGAATCAGCTTTTGTTTTGTCGGAGAAGAGCATGCACATGTTTAAAAACAATATGTTACTTATCATTTTATCTGTAACATTTTTAAAATTTAAAGAGTATGTGGAGAAGTGTCTAATTTCATACAAGCACATTTCTGTCCACGTTCTTCTCCTTGCTGCCTCTCCTTGATTACCTTTGTCCTTTTTTAAAAGGAGGCTAGAGAGGACAGAGGAGAGAGGACAGCAGGAGTTGAACAAATTCAATTGAGAAAAGGCCATGGAAACAACTGTGCATGCATGAAATAAGACTCTCCTTCTCCTCTAGCATGCCATCGGTAAATTATGATTTAAATCCTAAAACAAATGAATCCTAAAGAAAATGGTTAAGAAAATACATCTAGCTAGTTGTGCTAGACATTTTATAGATAAAAAGATACGTAGCATATCGTTTCTAAATGTGTGCATGCTTTTCACCTCAGAGAAAATATGTTTCAAAGGGTTTGTGGCGGATTTTAAAACTCTTCCATTTAGGATACACCAGAGCATCCTCTGCCAGAAGAAGGCAGTCGAGGAGAGGAGCAAACTACTCTCTGTTCACCTATGAACTAATTGATGCTCTCGTACATTTGGCAACCACTTATCGGTTTTCGGGGTCACATTGGAAAGGAGGACAGATGAGTCGAGGAGAGGACGCACTTTTGCCCTATTGAGAATATCTCCCCATGACAGATGAACACTGGATCTGAGAGCAGCAGAGGGTTGATCACACACACACACACACACACACACACACACACACACACACACACACACACACACACACACACACACACACACACACACACACACACACAGAGTGAAGAGCAAAGTGTTCATCCCATGTGTTCCTCAAAGAGTTCAGGTTACAACTGGGAGGCATCTTGGGAATGGAGCTCGGCACAGACCGTGGATAACTGCTTTAACACCAGCCAGCGTCATGTGTGGTCCCAACGGAATTCTCTGTGTGTGTTTGTGTGTGTGTGTGTGTGTTGACAGATAACAGAAGCCAATGCCAAATGTCGAACAACACTAATTGCACTGGTATAAATGAATCATAATATTTCAGTGTCATATAAAGTCATTAGACATATTAAAGTGTAGGACACCAGTGAAACAGTACAGAATCCTTTAGTTAACCGGTGCTGTGAAATCTATTTAGTATGTGTGGAGCAGTAGGCTTTCACGGCTGGTCATGTGGCTGTTGTGATGTCATCGGCAATATTTTGGGCCCCAAATGCATCTGGGCAGGCATGAAAAATCATGTTGGTGTGTTTCTATGTGCGTGTGTGTGTGTGTATGTGTGAGGTCAAGGATTTCCCTCACTAAAATAAAGGTCATGATGAACTGAAGGCTTATGGAGTCAATGCCTGAGAAAACTACACATATAATAATAATTCATTCTGAACTACAGTTTTATTTGACCATTTTTATTAATTTAATGGAGGTAGTGGCGCCTTAATAAAGGGGCATTCCATGTAATTAGACAAGGAAGGGGATGGACAACACATGGCTAATTAAGCATAGCTATGTCCATTAAACATTTCACTGGGCAGTTTACTATTAAGGCACAATGCATACAATGATTCATCCCAGTAATGATATATCTGATGATAATATAATTGAATGGTACCCCACAACAGGTCCAAAACAAGTGCTATGGCATATCAGCACTGGTTAGGCCTCCTCATAGTGGGTGATCCTCAACATGTTAAGGCTGAGAAATGCAGATAACTGTGAGGGATAGCTAATGCTCATTCATCGCTCATCTCACACATTGGTTCTGGGCTCTTTAGCAAGGACTGAATGGTTCCTTTGTTGAACTCCTATTTGTCATCTTCCCACTTCTAGCATAGGGGAGAAATGTGCAGCTTTACTGGAGATCTCCAGTGTGCACAGCTGGTCTGTATAAGCCTACCCAGACACTGACTGATTAACTTACTGCAGGTGCATGACCAGTCAGCGCTGCCCACTCAGTCGCCCGCTCAAACCCAACAGTCACTCTTTATCACCCTACTATACTGCAAGCTTCCCCAAGCCTCTACCATTCACTTTACTGTATGTTGTTCTAGATGCAGCAGTCACACACAGCCAAGACGTGATATGGAATTGGATAGCACCGAGCAGGGATGTCAGTGCTTTTTGGAGACCACAGTCAGTGGATTAACCTGGCAAAGTAATTAGGTTGGTATGAAAAGTAAGACAGCATGGTATACGAGAGTATACCATGAGAGTATACGACAACAAACACTTCAGACTACTCCTCTCTTTCCCCATCTGCCAAAGTGAAACCCACCCACCCAGACACTGATGAAGGTCGATCACTGTCTATCACTGTGCCTTGATGATACACTTTGGTTTATAGCCCTGATCTATGAATACCAGTACATGTGCACCTCAAAGGTTGATAGACTGCCTCAGCCTCGGTGGTGGACTTGGAGTCTGCGCTCACATGTGGAATCCATTACATAGTTGCAAGAAACAGATTTTCTTTCGGCAACTCTTTTGATGTTGAGGAGAGAAAGAAAGTTCAACTACGTGTTTGTGCCCTGAGGTGTTTGCGTATAAACAGAGTAACCATTCGTTTGTGGAGTTGTAAATCATGCTTACCTGTTTCTCAGAGCTGATCTGTTGTTTGTAGAGGATGTGCTGTATAGAACGTGTTATTGACGGTCAGACAGAGCGGAGGTTAAGATGAGAGTCTGTGTGGTCTGCTTAACACCTTACATGTGTTTCACATGAACCTCTGCATACAGGGGTGAGACAACATGAAAAATACAAAGATATCCAAATATGGAGGTCTACACTGTCAACAGGTTTACACTGTCTTTACATTTACATTTACGTCATTTAGCAGACGCTCTTATCCACGCGACTTACAAATTGGTGCATTCACCTTATGATATCCAGTGGAACAACCACTTTACAATAGTACATCTATATATATTTTTTTTTTTGGGGGGGGGGGGGTTAGAAGGATTACTATATCCTATCCCAGGTATTCCTTAAAGAGGTGGGGTTTCAGGTGTCTACGGAAGGTGGTGATTGACTCCGCTGTCCTGGTGTCGTGAGGGAGCTTGTTCCACCATTGGGGTGCCAGAGCAGCGAACAGTTTTGACTGGGCTGAGCGGGAACTGTGCTTCCGCAAAAAAAAACGACAATACTAAAACTGGTTAGTTTTAGTATTGAATATGTACTATAATATTTTGTTTACAGTTTCAGTAATTATTCAGTAATGACACATAGATCTTTAATACATAAAAAAATTGTCATTTTGAATACATTAAGGTGACTCACACTAACAACAATGCAAAAATAGCTAAATAAACGGACAGAATTCTGTACATTCTCTGAACCAATATGTATTGGTTCAGAGAATCTTAATTGGGGAGGACGGGCTCGTGGTAATGGCTGGAGAAGAATAGGTGGAATGGTATCAAGTAAATCAAACACATTGGTTTCCATGTGTTTGATGCCATTCCATTCACTCCGTTCCAGCCATTATTATGAGCTGTCCTGCCCTCAGCAGCCTCCACTGTTTTATTTACTTACAACTGAAATATACCAGAGATCCTTTTCTTTGTCAAAACACTCTGGGGTTGATTCATTCAGAGAGTGTGTGCAGTAAAAAAACAAAAAAACAAAGGATTCACACCGCCTCCGACTTCAACCTTAGCAGTCGACCTTAACCTTCAGCCACTGAGGGAACGTGGCAAAGGTCAAACAGAGATGGAATGAGTTTTAGGCTTGTGAATCTGGGCACGTCTGACCCAAACCATGTCTAATAGTCCTCAACCCAGGAGGATGGCCTTTACCTGTCTACTTTTAGACCTCCTACACACACACACACACAAACACACACTCACACACACACACACACACACACACACACACACACACACACACACACAAACTATAAGACTGCATTGTAATGATCCCTTGTGATCATATGCATGCGAACGCAGGCACACACACAATAGGCATTTACAGCAGAATAGGCAGATGCCACAGTGCAGTTCTAATTTCACCTGAGGGGCTTGAGCATTCCACTCCACTCAGTCAAACAGTCAAACACATGACAAGGGGAGTGTCTCAATTCAGCTTGATAATTGTTTTATTTTTTAAAAATCAGCTAGGTCACCTGTGATAGAAGTCAGTATTCAAAGTCCATCCATGTCTGAGGACGTCAGGAGATGACGTGTAAACTGGCCACTTGGGGCAACAGTGAGCATTATTACCATTAAGAATGCTTGGGTTGTGCGAGGGCATTGGGGATGGCGGATGGGCGTAAGCAGTCGCCTCGGATTCCAAACATTGCAAGTTTGAATCCAGTGATAGGCTCAAAACTAAAATATAATCTATCACAAACCTTAACCATTCAGAGTTAATGCCTAAACTTAACCTTAAACACCTTGGAATTAGACGTTTGGAACAACTTCAAAATTTGACATGGATGAATGTCTAATTCTGGTGTGAGAGCTGGTAGAAAAAAATGGATCCGAAAGTTACCTCTCACTGGGCACACCACGTCATTTCAACATGGAGAATGTGGTCTTATTTGGTAGATACATTGATCAATGAGATTCCAAACTATTTCCACCTACTCAACAAGCCTAAAGTTTGATTCCCAATGTTGTCACTATGATTTCAACCATCTAAAAGCACACCAAAGTTAAAAAATGGGAATACAATGTTAGATATTTTGTTTATTTATACAACGTGTTATCACTGTGCTTAATCTGATAGCAAAACCTACCTGGATTGAAGATAGTTGGGATTACAATCAAGTACCTGGTCCAAGTGATCAATGCCGTTTGAGATTCTGTGCATGCTTTCTATGATAAGAATTGTTTTGCTACAGTAACCTCAAAATGTGAAAGCATTAGGCTATTAACTGTCTTACAAAAGTAAACTTAACAAAAATATAAACGCAACATGTAAAGTGTTGAATGTTTCACAAGCTGAAATTAAAGATCCCAGAAATGTTCCATACCCACAAAAAGCTTATTTCTATATTTTCTTTGCAGAAATACGTGTTAGTGAGCATTTCTCCTGCCAAGATAATCCATCCACCTGACAGGTGCGGCACATCAAGAAGCTGATTAAACAGCATGATCATTACACAGGTGCACCACACAGATGTCTGAAGTTGAGGGAGTGTGCAATTGTAATTCTGACTTAAGGAAAGTCCACCAGAGCCGTTGCCAGATCATTTAATGTTCATTTCCCTACCATAAGCCGCCTCCAATGTCGTTTTAGATCATTTAGCAGTACGTCCGACCGGACTCACGACCGTAGACCACGTGTATGGCGTCGTGTTGGCGAGCGGTTTGCTGATGTCAACATTGTGAACAGAGTGCCCCATGGTGGAGATGGGGTTATGGTATGGGTAGGCATTTTGAATGCACAGAGATACCGTGACAAGATCCTGAGGCCCATTGTCATGCCATTCATCAGCTGTCATCAACTCATGTTTCAGCATGATAATGCACGGCCCCATGTAGCAAAGATCTGTACACAATTCCTTGAAGCTGAAAATCTCCCAGATCTTTCATGGACTGCATACTCACCAGACATGTCACCCATTGAGGACGTTTGGGATGCTGTGGATCGACATGTACGACAGCGTGTTCCAGTTCCCACCAATATCCAGCATCTTCGCACAGCCATTGAAGAGGAGTGGGACAACATTTCACAGGCCACAATCAACAGCCTGATCAACTCTATGTGAAGGAGATGTGTCGAACTGCATGAGGCAAATGATGGTACATCAGATACTGACTGGTTTTCTGATCCACGCTCCTACCTTTTTTTTTTAAGGTATCTGTGACCAACAAATGCATATCTGTATTCCCAGTCATGTGAAATCCATAGATTAGGGCCTAATTTATTTATTTAAATTGACTGATTTCCTTAAATGAAATTGTTGCATGTTGCATTTATATTTTTGTTCAGTATAATATTGAATTGTGTTTGGTTGACAATGCAACCAAATATCAACATTTAAAGGAGCTGTATCTACTGCTTGGACAGTTCTATCTGAGTTACTGGCTTAATCCTATTCTTTAATTTATATTTTTGGTAGAGATGGAGATGTGAATCGGACATATTTATTATTAACTTGTAGATGCCATTTGAAATCAACCAACACTTGAAACCCTAGGCCTATACAGTGCATTTGGGAAAGTACTCAGAACTCTTGACTTTTTCCACATTTTGTTACAGCCTTATTCTAAAATTGATTTAAAAAAAATATTTCCCCTCAATCTACAGACAATACCCCAAAGACAAAGTGAAAACATGTTTAGGCATTTTTGCAAATTTATTAAAAATAAAAAACATAAATACCTTATTTGCATAAGTATTCAGACCCTTTGCTATGAGAATCGAAATTGAGCTCAGGTGCATCATGTTTCCATTGATCATCCTTCTATTTCTACAACTTGGGGTCAACCTGTGGTAAATTCAATTGATTGGACATGATCTGGAAAGGCACACACCTGTCTATCTAAGGTCCCAAAGTTGACAGTGTATGTCAGAGCAAAACCCAAGCCATTAGGTCGAAGGAACTGTCCGTAGAGCTCTGAGACAGGATTGTGTCGAGGCACATATCTGGGGAAGAGTAACAACACATTTCTGCAGCATTGAAGGTGCCTAAGAACACAGTTGCCAAAATCATTCTAAAATGGAAGAAGTTTGGAACCACCAAGGCTCTTTCATAGAGCTGGCCATCCAGCCAAACTGAGCAATCGGGTAGATGGGCCTTGGTCCGGGAGGTGACCAAGAACCCGATGGACACTCTGACAGAGCTCCAGAGTTCCTCTATGGAGATGGGAGAACCTTCCAGAAGGACAACTATCTCTGCAGCACTCCACCAACCAGATATTTATGTTAGAGTAGTCAGACGGAAGCCACACCTCAGTAAAAGGCACATGACAGTCCGCTTGGAGTTTGCCAAAAGCCACCTAAAGGACTGTCAGACTATGAGAAACAAGATTCTCTGGTCTGATGAAGCCAAGATTGCTCTTTGGCCTGAATGCCAAGTGTCACGTCTGGAGGAAACCTGGCACCATCCCAACGGTGAAGGATGGTGGTGGCAGCATCATGCTGTGGGGATGTTTTTCAGCTGCAGTGACTGGGAGACTAGTCAGGATCTAGGGAAAGATGAACGGAGCAAAGTACAGAGAGATCCTTGATGAAAACCTGTTCCAGAGCACTCAGCACCTCAGACTGGGGCGAAGGTTCACGTTCCAACAGGACAACCACCCTAAGCACACAGCCAAGACAATGCAGGAGTGGCTTCGGGGACAAGTCTCTGAATGTCCTTGTGTGGCCCAGCCAGAGACAGGACTTGAACCAGATCAAACATCTCTGGAGAGACCTGAAAATAGCTGTGTGTATTCTTCACATCACAATACGTAGACAAATTACACTAAACAATGTTGATTTAACCATTTTGTGTCCAGTGGGCTAAGTGTACGTGCATGGGAGTAGCCTGCCTCCATCGGTGAGCAAAGGGCCGTTCACCCTGAGTTTGTACTCACTCGCACTACCAGGGGTGGGCAACTCCAGTCCTTGAGGGCCTGATTGGTGTCATACTTTTTCTCCATCCCTAGCAAACACAGCTGATGAATCAAATTGTATTCTAAACTGAAGATCATGATTAGGTGATTATTGGAGTCAGGTGTGTTAGTTGGGGCTGAGGCAAACCTGTGACACCAATCAGGCCCTCCCGGACTGGAATTGCCCACCCCTGCCCTAGACCATAGTCTTAAATGGTACCCATATCTTGTCAGTGCCCCTCAGGTACAATAACATCAGCCAGGTTGTTCAAGATTGACGTCAAAATTGGACGTCTGTTCATGTCCTGAGTACGACGGGAAACGCCTTCAAAACCGTCCACTTGGGGCAACAGTGAGCGCCATTCATGTTGAGTATGTTTGGGTTTTGCTGGGGCATTGTGGATGGTGTAACCCCATGACTCTGGCTCAAAAGGTTGTGTGTTCCATCCCAGTCTTGGGCACTGTTTTTTTATTTTTGGTTTTAACCCTGTGCCAAACCTTAACACTAACCTTAACCATTTGGAATGAGCGCCTAAAGTTAACTTCAAAATTTGACATTTGGAGAACTTGGATGAGCTTCTAATTATGCAGTGAGACAATGAGAGGTTGTTGAATAAGATATCATACTAGTCTGTCTGCCTGCTTGATGTCAGCCTTTTAGAGTAAGGTTTATATGCTACACACACACACACACACACACACACACACACACACACACACACACACACACACACACAGAGAGAGAGTTAGGGTGACCATATTTAAAATACCCAAATGCGGGACAATATTGTGATTTTGTGGGACATTCGTGGGACAGTGTAGCCTATATGAATAAAATCCTGTATAATAACTATTTAGTCATTATGTGATCTTCCAAGACATTGATTCAACTTTGAACTAACTTTACTAAACAAGCACTATTGTGAGAAGTGGCGGAGAAATATGATTGGTTGATGATAGGCCTATGACATTGGCCTACATCTCATCTTGCGCTGCACAGAATATCAGTTCTCAATAACAATTGGAGAAGTGCTAAACATCACAAGTAGGTTTAGGCTACCACATCCTTATGATATACACTACCTTTCAAAAGTTTAGTGTCACTTAGAAATGTCCTTGATTTTTGAAAGAAAAACACTTTTTTGTCCATTAAAATAACATCAAATTGATCAGAAATACAGTGTAGAGATTGTTAATGTTGTAAATGACTATTGTAGCTGGAAAGGGCAGATTTTGTATGGAATCAGCAACCACCAATCAGCAACCATCACTCCTGTGTTCCAATGGCACGTTGTGTTAGTTAATCCAAGTTGATAATTTTAAAAGGCTAATTGATCATTAGAAAACCCTTTGCAATTATGTTAGCACAGCTGAAAACTGTTGTTCTGATTGAAGAAGCAATAAAACTGGACTTCTTTAGACTAGTTGAGTATCTGGAGCATCAGCATTTGTGGGTTCGATTACAGGCTCAAAATGGCCAGAAACAAATAACTTTCTTCTGAAACTCGTCAGTTTAAGCCTCCACAGCTTCTGAATAACAGAAAGATATTTTAGGGACATGTATGCATTTCTGGTCTCAGGGCATCGGGTATCTAAACATTGCCAGAGTTCATTTGGACTAACATTGCATCATGTGATGTCTTTTTCATAATGTACAGCAGACCATTGCAAAAGAATGTGGTCCAAAAATGATTTTGTTCAATATAAAATACATTTTCTCTGTATTTTGTTAGGAATATAGGCATGGACATTGATACACCTTTCACTTAAATGTATGTGTTTGATTTATGGTAAATGTAAAACAGCTTCTAAGATTGAGCAATGAGGTGGTGCTGAGTTGAGTTCTGCATTGCTGAGCTGATATTTTGTGTTCAAAGGTATGTCTGTGATGGTGAGAAAGGGAAGAGGCAAAACTACATTGGCACACATAATTCTGTCAGATTACTGGTGACAGGGACGCAAATAGTTCTCAAACCTTCAAGAGCATGTGACCTTCATATCGCTAACACTCTGACACTCCATGTAGGGTAACCATGTCTCAGAATATGCCGCAAAGTCCCGCGTTTTGGCCCTTTGTCTCGCGTCCTGCAACCAAACAATCAGGTCTTGTACTTTATCAACAAATTTAAACACCACTAATTTAGAAAATAAAGGTTGATTTGTCCATTATTTCATAAGTGCAGTCACGTTGCACTTATGAAAACATATTCACTACCGTTCAAAAGTTTGGGGTCACTTAGAAATGTTGTTTTTGAAAGAAAAGAAAATTTGTCCATTAAAATATAAGATTTATCAGAAATACAGTTTAGACAATGTTAATGTAGTAAATTATTATTGTAGCTGGAAACAGAGTTTTTAATGGAATATCTACATGGGCATACAGAGGCCCTATTATCAGCAACCGTCACTCCTCTGTTCCAATGGCACGTTGTGTTAGCTAATCCATGTTTATCATTTTAAAAGGCTAATTGATAATTAGAAAAACATTTTGCAATTATGTTAGCACAGCTGAAAACTGTTGTACTGATTAAAGAAGCAATCAAACTTGCCTTCTTTAGACTAGTTGAGTATCTGGTGCATCAGCATTTGTGGGTTTGATTACAGGCTCAAAATGGCCGGAAACAAATAACTTTCTTCTGAAACTTGTCAGTTTATTTTTGTTCTGAGAAATGAAGGCTATTCCATGCGAGAAATTGCCAAGAAGCTGAAGATCTCATAGAACGCTGTAAGATCTCGTAAAACTACTCCCTTCAAAGAACAGCGCAAACTGGCTCTAACCAGAATAGAAAGAGGAGTGGGAGGCCCCGGTGTTGAGCAAGAGGACAAGTACATTAGTGACTAGTTTGAGAAACAGGCACCTCATTAAATAGTACCAGCAAAACACCACTCTCAACGTCAACAGTGAAGAGGCGACTCCGGGATGCTGGCCTTCTAGGCAGAGTTGCAAAGAAAAAGCCATATCTCAGACTGGCCAATAAAAAGAAAAGATTAAGATGGGCAAAAGAACAGACACTGGACAGCAATATGGCTTTTCCTGTGCACCTCTGGTTAGATGGCCAGCATCCCGGTGTTGCCTCTTCACTGTTGACATTTAGACTGGTGTTTTGCGGGTACTGTTTAATGAAGCTGCCAGTTGAGGACTTGTGAGGCGCCTGTTTCTCAAACTAGACACTCCAATGTTCTTGTCCTCTTGCTCAGATGTGCACCGGGGCCTCCCACTCCTTTATATTCTGGTTAGAGCCAGTTTGCTTTGTTCTGTGAAGGGAGTAGTACACAGCGTTGTACAAGATCTTCAGTTTCTTGGCAATTTCTCGCATGGAATAGCCTTCATGTCTCAGAACAATTATAGACTGACGTGTTTCAGAAGAAAGTTATTTGTTTCCGGCCATTTTGAGCCTGTAATCAAGCAGCAGACTTCAGCAGATTTCAGCTGTGCTAACATACTTGCAAAATGGTTTTCTAATGATCAATTAGCCTTTTAAAATGACAAACTTGGATTAGCTAACACAACGTGCCATTGGAACACAGGAGTGATGGTTGCTGATAATGGGCCTCTGTATGCCTATGTAGATATTCCATAAAAAATCTGCCGTTTCCAGTGTTAACAATGTCTCCACTATTTCTGATAAATTAATGTTATTTTAATGGATAAATTGCTTTTCTTTCAAAAACAACATTTCTTAGTGACCCCAAACTTTTGAATGGTAGTGTAAATATTTTCATAAGCGCAATGTGACTGCAAGAGACAGGTCGGAATGTCTGCCTGAAATAACGGCCAAATCAACCTTTTTTTTCCTAAATTAGTGGTGTTTAAATTTGTTGATAAAATACGGGACATGATTGTTTGGTTGCAGGATGCGAGACAAAGGGCCAAAACGTGGGACTTTGCGGCATATTCTGAGACGTGGTTACCCTACATGGAGTGTCAGATTGTTAGCGATATGAAGGTCACATGCTCTTGAAGGTTTGAGAACTATTTGCGTCCCTGTCACCAGTAATCTGACAGAATTATGTGTGCCAATGTAGTTTTGCCTCTTCCCTTTCTCACCGTCACAGACATACCTTTGAACACAAAATATCAGCTCAGCAATGCAGAACTCAACTCAGCACCACCTCATTGCTCAATCTTAGAAGCTGTTTTACATTTACCATAAATCAAACACATACATTTTTTAAGTGAAAGGCGTATCAATGTCCATGCCTATATTCCTAGAAAAATACAGATATAATGTATTTATATTGAACAAAATCATTTTTGGACCACATTCTTTTGCAATGGTCTGCTGTACATTATGAAAAAGACATCACATGATGCAATGTTAGTCCAAATGAACTCTGGCAATGTTTAGATACCCGATGCCCTGAGACCAGAAATGCATACATGTCCCTAAAATATCTTTCTGTTATTCAGAAGCTATGGAGGCTTAGATTCCACTGTATGCCTGGTTTTCATAGACACCATGCTCAAAGTGATTTGGCCCAGGAACTTTGGCCATGTAGGAATACTTGGTCAGAAAAAATACATTTGCTGAAAAATTAGGGGCATTTAAAAAAAATATTTACAGCAGACTCATGTCTGACACCCCAGATGAAGAGCAATGCCAGAGTTTTGCCCATACAGAGTAAAATAAATATGAAGACAAGATACATTGAGTTAACGTTGGAGAAAGAGATGGGATCATGTGTCACTCTGCGCCCTTCAGAGGAACCTTGAAAGAAACTCTCATCAGTTACAGAAGATAAGTTCATTAGGGACATAAACTGGCCAAGTTCGCTTCAACATATTTACACTGCTCTAACAGACATTTCAGGTCAACACTTAGAGCTAGCCAGTAGTAAAAGTGAACCTGTCGTTCACTGTCATTCTCTTCAACACCATTACCTATCAACGCATATAACTCTTTGCCAACCATTTAGGCTCCTTTAGGCTGATACTTATTCAAGTTATTTGGCCACATCCAGGAAACAAGTCAGTCAGTGGACATAGAATAGCCATAACAGAGCCGTATGTCTCCAACCCCTACTAGACTACATAAAGTCATAATACACACCTGTCAGAGAGAATGTTAAGTTCATGACACTATGGTGACATCATAGATGCAGAGAGCTACTGTTTGTAAGGGGAGAACAACTACCCCCTCTCATTGAAGCCATGGAAGTTCAAGACCAACCGCGGTACTGAAGGCATTGTAAGTGTCCCAGGTGTGATGAATGCCCTTAATTACTGTGCATGCTCTTGCCCTAATTGAGTATTCCTAATTGATTGTTTCATGGAGCAATGTGTTTGGCTCTGTTTATAACCCTTGTTTGAAGCCTGGCTGTCCAGGGGAAGTGATGTTGATTAAAGCTGTGACAGAGCACTGGAAGCTGAGGTTTTTGCTAAGAGAAGTATTACCTTGATGAAATAATGATTAAAGCTAAAGATAATGTTAAAATGCTCCACATACACTGAAACCGGTTTTGTTTGAATTTGTTATCTGTCCTCCATTTGTGCTAATGCGAAAGTGGATATGGAAGCTGAAATTGGGAGATAAAACAAAACAAACTGAACTGTAGCATGCCTCTGATCCTCCTTTCATGTTCTTCCGTTCAAACTCAAACCGAAAGAACCTGTGTAGCCAATGGTAGAAGTGTTTATTTGAGCTCCCTATGCTCTTGGCCTAAACCTAGGGTGGTGTAGTCTTATCTATGGTACTGAACTGTGTCTAGTCAAAGCTGCTCTTGACCAGCCTTTGACATTAGCAGAAAACTAGATCTCCCCGCATTATAGTAAATGGAAAAAATGGCAATCTTTGTGTAAAAAATATATATTCTACTACCATCGTGGTATCAATTGCATCTAATACACCAGATGTATGTCCTTGAACCAACTATTTTAAAATCGCACACAGGATAATGAAAAAAAAAATCTGGCTAATTTAGTTGCTATTGGAAGCCTGCAGTACTACCCTGGTTGGCCTTCAATTTGAGATACTCAATGAGAGGCGGCAGCACTGAGCTAGACTGCAACGCCACTTCCTGGAGTAACTCAAACTGCTCATGTTATGTCTCCATGAAATGCAATCTTAACCGACTTAATTTGTAGGTGGTGGGCAGTAGAAAGCTATTTGTTTCAATCTTCAAGCTCGATCTCTGTCAAGAGAGGAGCTGTTTTCTAAGTATATTTTTTTCCCTGGTTTACATTTGTTCTGCTCGTATTTTCCCTATAACAATGCCTTGACTAACTTTTGATATTACCCTAATAAAGTTTAGAAACGTTTGGTATGGTGTGACTATTAACCTTTAGCTACTGCAGGCCTATGATATGAAGGCAGTGCGCCCCGGCGCTCCAACTGACTACGACAGTTGAACTTGAGGTGAGGAAGACTGTTTCAGGCCTACCGAAGTTCCTCCTATAATCTAACAATATAATCCTTAACTTTATACAAAATATTCTGATAAATGTACAATTTAGCCTTGTGTCTATATTTGTATAGCAGACGCAGTAGCCATCTGACATTAAAAAAAATGCATGTCGGTGTCATAGCATGCCACGGGAATATCTTTATATGTCTGGGGTTAGGCATAAGCTTCTCTTCCTTTTACATAGGCTATATAAACTCAGCAAAAAAAGAAACGTCCTCTCACTGTCAACTGTGTTTATTTTCAGCAAACTTAACATGTGTAAATATTTGTATGAACAGAAGATTCAACAACTGAGACATAAACTGAACAACTTCCACAGACATGTGACTAACAGAAATGGAATAACGTGTCCCTGAATAAAGGGGGGGTCAAAATCAAAAGTAACAGTCAGTATCTGGTTTGGCCACCAGCTGCATTAAGTACTGCAGTGCATCTCCTTCCCTGTCATGTTTTTTGGCGCCAAATTTTCAGAAAGGAAACTAATTTGGTTTATTTGAAGATTTCAGAATATTCACATGAAAATCTGTCACCAATTGGATGGAAACCTAGCTAGTGTGCTAGTCCAGTGTCACTTTGATTATGGCTGCACATCATGGTTCACCAGTAGCCCCAAATATCTAAAGAATAAGCTACAAACCAAAAAAACTTGTATGAATTGCACTTAACCCCCCCCCATCTGGAGGTTGAGCATTTTTTTGTCTTTATCTCTGTAATGTGTCTATTTATGTAATTGTATATGTATTTATGTAAAAAGCAGGGATCACAATGGAAATAAGTCCCCAACCTTATTGTGCAATCCCGGTCACTTAAAAAAATCTTTGTGTATATACTGTACACTATGTATTTGTTTCATTGGCAAATAAGCTCAATCAATCAATCCAAACTCTGCAGCGGCCAATTGATGAATGGGAAGACACATCTGTTACAAAACACACACATTTAATGACATTCAGAGATAATCAAGCCAAGCCTTCTATACTGGGTAAGCCTACAAGGTAGGGAGGGATGTATTTTCTGTTTGTCGAGATTTACATGGTCTATTTATTGTGATGTTGAAACCATGATATACCATGATAGTGAAGTGCCCGAAATTGGTATGCTTTGTTTATTGGATGTGTGGTGCATTGGCACAGAAATCTGTTGGTGGATAATGAGTTGCATATATTTTACATAATTATAAATATGGCATCAAAATGTTGAAAATCTGATTTCCCCCAAGCTGATCATTGTCTGCAGCCAGCTCTGATTGTAGTGGAATGAAACAGGCAGGGAGAGTGAGCTCGTTTATGGTGGTCGGCGAACCCCCAACCTTCTGGCCCGTGGCCCTGTGTGGCGTCGACTGTGCCACAAAAGCATGCTGAAGTTGCAAAGTTGATATCCACGTTTCTAAACACAGGGTCAGTAGTTCTGGTTATATTTGGTCGTAAACATTATTTTGAGTTAATTCTATGAGGGGGAGGGGGAAAAATGTTTTCCTTGGGGAGGGTGGTGATAATTGTTTTTACGACACCTTGAGTTGGACCAGCCAATCACCCCCAGTAAATTTTGATCTGTCCCTTATCCATATCTAAGGTAGTAGACAGCTGGTGACATCTTGAAAGAGATCGCCGTCCGACAAACTGCTATCAGGTAGAGTATTTTTTATTTTAATCTAACTATTTAGCTATAGAAACGTGATACCATCAATGCAAGCTGTAAAATGACTCCTAACTTAGAACACAGCAACCTTAGTAATGTAGCTAACTATACTAGCTAGCATGTCACCTCTTCCAGTGCACTCTAATACATATATTCATCTTATTGCAGTCTATCGGAGCTAGCTATATCAGTTCCTCCTCATCAGACAGCAGCTCGTGTTTTCACAAGAGGCTATGTTTACGTCGTAGATAGAAGCAGACCTTTGGCTGCCTTCATCACGAGGGGTATGTACGGGGGTTCTGATTGGTTCCAAGGTTAGCAGTTCGGCAAATTTACCTGAGCGGACAGAGTATTCAAATATACGTTTTATGAGAAAATGTGCAAGAATTGAAGGTCCCAATAATCCTAAGAATGTTTTACTGTCATATACAAAAAATCAGATCCTCCCTCGACGGGGTTCATGTTTTTCGGATTCGGCCCACCTCCTATTGGCTTCAATGCGCTATTAAGTCTTCACATAGGAATGAATGGTGTCACGTGATCGATGACTTTGTCCATTTATATGGTCATTGGGCTTTAGTGAGACATACTTTTTGTTTCAATGCATATACATACAATATCATCTGATAAAAATAGTTTTTTTTTCTTGTACTTTTTTTGTATATTTTCTCATATGGTATCAGATCTGTGTGGTTACGACTCCTTTCGACAACTGAGAATAGTTGGAGAGAATTTCTCAATCACATCTAGCTGGATTTCACATAATGAAAAACTGCAGTGCCATCCAGTGTTGGTTCAAGTGCACTCAATGTTAAGACTAGCGGGGGGCTCTAATAGACTGTGAATCAATAAAAGTTCTGGGGTAGAATTCCTGTGCCGTGCCCCTCGCTCATGTGGAGAGAAAATATATGAAAAACTCAAAACTGCCAGCAATTCTTTGGGGACTGTGTGTGTGTTTAGTCTAATACCCAGCGTCCTTTGGTGGTTGTGGTTCAAAGAATATAGAACTCGAGCCAAAAGCAGCTGTGAAACCAGCCCTTGATCGCAGTGCCATTGCCTTTCATTAGATTTACCGTTCAGAGGTAGGTCAAGAGCTCTTTGTAGACGTGTGTGAGGTAGAAGATCAGGTTGAGAGGGACATGTAGATTTTCTCACACCAAATATGCTTGGGTTGCATTTGAATATGGGTTAAATATGTACCAGACAAATAACATAGACACAACAACTGAAACACAGACATAACAAACTACAAGCAGACAAAACAAAGACACAGTTATTTGATCAAAGAGCAGCTAAATACACTGAACAAAAATAAAAGCACAACATGAAACAATTTCAAAGATCATTAGCCTCTATTCTATGGATTTCATGACTGGGAAGAAAGATATTAACTTGTTGGTCACATATACCTTAAAAAAAAGGTAGAGGCGTGGATCAGAAAACCAGTCAGTATCTAGTGTGACCACCACCTGCCTCATGCATAAAGTTGGTCAAGTTGTTGATTGTGACCTGTGGAATGTTGTCCCACTCCTTTTCAATGGCTGTGTGAAGTTGCTGGATATTGGCGGGAAATGGAGCATGCTGTCGTACAAGTCGATCCAGAACATCCCAAACATCCTCAATGGGTGACGTGTAGTGAGTATGCAGGCCATGGAAAAACGAAGAGATTTTCAGCTTCAAGGAATTGTGTACAGATCTTTGCTACATGGGGCCGTGCATTATCATGCTGAAACATGAGTTGATGGTGGCGGATGAGTGGCATGACAATGGGCCTCCTCGATAAAATGCAATTGTGTTCATGTCCGTAGCTTATGCCTCATTATACCATAACCTCACCGCCACCATGAAGCACTCTGTTCACAACGTTGACATTAAAAACCGCTCACCCAAACGACGCCATACACTCTGTCTGCCATCTGCCCGGTACAGTTGAAACCGGGATTCATCTGTGGAGTGCACACTTCTCCAGTGGCCATCGAAGGTGAGCATTTGCCCACTGAAGTCAGTTTCGACGCCGAACTGCAGTCGGGTCAAGACTCTGGTGAGAACGCAAATTAACTTCCCTGAGACGGTTTGTGGAGAAATTCTTCGGTTGTGCAAACCCATAGTTTCATCAGCTATCCAGGTGGCTGGTCTCAGATGATCCCGCAGGTAAGGAAGCCGGATGTGGAGGTTCTGGGCTGATGTGGTTACACGTGGGCTGCGGTTGTGAGGCCGGTTGGAGGTACCACGTTGGAGCCGGTTTATGGTAGAGAAATGAATATTAAATTATCTGGCTCTGGTGGACATTCCTGCAGTCAGCATGCAAATTGCACGCGCCCATAAAACTTGAGACATCTGTGACATTGTGTTGTGTGACAAAACTGCACATTTTAGAGTGGCCAATTATTGTCCCCAGCACAAGGTGCACCTGTGTAATGATCATGCTGTTTAATCAATTTATTGACATGCCACACCTGCCAGGTGGATAGATTATCTTGGCAAAGGAGAAATGCTCATTAACAGGTATGTAATCAAATTTGTGCCCAAAATTTGAGAGAAATAAGCTATTTGTGCTTTTGGAACATTTCTGGAATCTTTTATTTCAGCTCATGAAACGTGGGACCAATACTTTACATGTTTCGGTTATGTTTTTGTTCAGTGTACAAACACAAACATAGAAACAAAACCTTACCACCTTGCAACACTACACTGCATTAAAGCAGCGCCAAAGATAAGTGTGGTTGGTTGGTGCCACAATACTGAGTACTACATGAAAGGTAGTCTGCTGAGCTGACTCTGGCTGTTAGCGCCACACTCTCTCATCTGCAATAAAGACTAATTATCTCAGTGGATGTGTCCCTTGCAAGGTGGGGAGGACGGGCAACGGTGGGGGAGGACGGGCAACGGTGGGGGAAAGAGGGGCGACGGTGGGGGGAGGACGGGCGACGGAGCATTCAGACATACCGAGGAGGCAGACGGTGGGTGTCTGTCTCCTCCCAGGGCGTATGACTGTGCTGCTGAACGGTGGCTCACGGCACAGCAGCAGGCAGAGAAACACAGGCAGGCCATCCTTCGTCGGGAACCATTGGATGGTATAATTAGAGCACCATTTCCCCTTGGCGCTTCTCTGTACCCATGTTGGCCTGTTTGTCTTGCATCGCTTCTCTAGTGCGTCACGTACATCTGTCGTGGCATTCACATTGCAGCTCATCTCTGCTTTTTGATCCAGTGATGCGAGTAGAGTGTGTGCTTTGTGTGCTCACTATTTGGTTGTGGGTATTTGGCTAATTTAGTATGTTGGGGTTTGGAGATAAATCTATGGTGTCTGTCTGTGATATTTGTGAACTTTTGCCTCTTGCATTTGACTCCAATTACAGAGACAGACACAACCCCAATATGTTGTACATCAAATGTTTGTACGGGGGAACAGGGTCAGAGTGGAGGATGTCTGTGGCTCATCCTTCTGTCCTTATCAGTGCAGGTAATTCAGGCATAGTAATCCCTTCCTGGTCCCGTGGTAATAACAGACCTCCTGTTCTCCTCCACAGAGGTCCTGACTAAGACCCTCCATCACACACCCTGACACTGCACAGACACAGCGATAGATAGAGGTCTCTTCTCCATAGGGTTTCAGGTCACAAGGTAACGTTGCCTCACACTGGCATCTGACTAAATTTGCTTTGAGGAAGAAGATTTGTTTCAGTTGTCAGGAATTTTCATAGAAAGAGATAAAGTCAGAAGCATTATTTCGCTCATTTACTGGCCTTTTGACACAATAGGTGGCGTGTAAAGTGTAAGTCAGCAGCAACAAGCCTGTTGAAATCTGGGACTTCAGTTCACTCTGATCTCTTGGCCTCATCAGAGTAGGTCAGGAGGACAGACCCAAGCTGTCAGAAGGGTGTATATTAAAGATCACACCGGACGGTTACAGCCAAGTCGAGTGTCTTGTCCTCCCTCCCCTTCATCCAGACAGCAGCAGATAAACACCTTTCCTCTGTCTGCAGACGATGCCACATCCTGAGCTGTTGATGTCCCATAAATCACCTGGCTGGGATTGGCTGTGTCGATGAAATGATAAATAACCTGCTCACTTCTTCTAAAAAAACGTTGCTAGTTGGGTGCTCTTCTCTGTTGCTGCCATTAAGAAAGGGACCTAGCCTGCAGTAACAGTAGTGTGTGTTTGTGCCTGGCTCTCATTAGGAAAGAGATCTACTGACAGAAAGTGTGTGTTTGTGCCTGGCTCTCATTAGGAAAGAGATCTACTGACAGAAAGTGTGTGTTTGTGCCTGGCTCTCATTAGGAAAGAGATCTACTGATAGAAAGTGTGTGTTTGTGCCTTGCTGTCATTAGGAAAGAGATCTACTGACAGAACGTGTGTGTTTGTGCCTTGTCTGCCTTCAGAGGTAACTGTTTGGAACCAACGTGTTGTAATACCCTGCTGGACTAATTAGAATATCACACGTCATCTAACCTGTTGTCTACTGTCTGAATGACAACAAAGCTAGTTAATTGGCCAACATGCCTCCTGGTTTACTCTCAGCAACAATATCAACAATGAACATTGGCAGCATGTAGTGCAGAGAGGAATATCACAGTCCTTTCCCTCTTTTGTCTGTGGCTCAGTTCTCTTCCAGCTGTTCTAAAAGCTTAACGATTATGGATCACAGGAACTATTACAGGTTGTAGATACACTTTACAGAGTCAGGGGTGTGTCCACCTGCCTGTGGCACATGACTGGACACGTAGCCTGCGGCCAGCACTCTGTTCAGTGTCACGGCAGCAGCTTGACATACTGTAGTATAAGGCTAGACTCACCTCACCTCAGGGCCTGGGCCGGTGTGGAGATGCTATCAGCCCTCAGAACAAGCTGAGCTGTCAGATGCACACCATTCATCTCCAAGGCCAGAGAAGAGATAGTCTCAGTCAGTCTAGACTTACAGGCTGCGTTTTGACACTGACGGCAACAACGTCTCTCAGGAAAGTCTACCTGGTCAATTTAAACATACAGCTTTTTTTGTATCTTCCAGGAATTGGGGTTTTATAGGTTTTCTAGAACTGTAGTGCTGATTTAATTTCCGCAGAGATTTTACCCTTTTATGTTCATGGAGAGGTAGAGAGACAAAAACCACATTCATAGCTGGTTCTAACTTGATTCCTTTGTCCTGATCTTGTCCACATTCTGATTGGGCCCACGTTTTTAGACAGGTGTAGACAATCAAAAGACATATTGTGATCTGATTGTGATCAGATCATCCTGCCAACCTCCTAAGGTAGTTAGACACGCATTGTGTCTGTATATCTTACAAGTGTAGACAGATCTGGACAGAGAAACTATTTAAATCATCATTATTCCGCCCTCTAAAATCATTGACAGGTGGCACCATTGACTGATTACATCAGTTAAAATAAATAAATAATATTTTGAAAGAATAACTGAAATAATTTGCATAAAGGAAGGGACCAGGAAATATGGTCACAATGTAGACACAGTGGACGGATAACAAACTTATTTTAATACCACGTGTAGACACATTTCTGGAAATGTGGGCACAATCAGAATGTAGACAAGATCAGGACAAAGGACTCATGTTAGCACCAGGTATAAACGGGGCTAGAGATAGAGGGGAAGAAAGAGAGAATGAAAGAGAGAGACAGGACCTCCATGGTCTAATGAATACAAATGGGCTCTCATCTGCATGGTTAGTGGAGCTCAGAACCAGGCTGGCTACATGGACACTAAGAAGCTTATCATTAGCCTATCAGGGGCTATCTATCACACGACTAACCCTGCTAATCTCCCTGTGTCCCCATGATGGATGTTATGCTACCTCTAATGCCAGATCACTCAAGCATACACAGAGATAATCATAAAGGGAAGTGAACGCATATCTCAGATAATTACCATTAAGATCCAAAGCACCATATTTTGACGGTGGGGATATGTTCAGCATGGCTCTGATGATATTCAGAACCATGCACTCTTAGAAAAAAAAGCTATCTAGAACCTTAAAGGGTTCTTCGGCTGTCCCCATAGGAGAATCCTTTGAAGAACCCTTTTTGGTTGCAGGTAGAACCCTTTTGGGTTCCATTAGAACCCTTTCTACAGAGGGTTCTACATGGATCCCAAAATGATTCTACCTGGAACCAAAAAGGGTTATCTTATGGGGACAGCTGAAGAACCACTTTGGAACCCTATGTTCTAAGAGTGTGGATCATAGTGTTGATCCTGATGGTGATAATGAATGAGTTATTGCAGGGAGCTAGCTGTAAGATGGGTGCGGAGGAACTGAAAGGACATTTGTCTGGAATACATTGTGATGTTTGGTTTTGTCTGGTAACATGGGGATGTAAATTATCTCTGTCCAGGGTTAACTTTTGGTTCATGTTCTTTAGTTGGTAGTCGAAGACTTTATTTACAGAAAATGTACTATTTGGTCTTGCTTTGAAATATTCTCATCCCTTCAGTATTACCGAATTGTATTTTTCCAGAGAGAGTGAGAGAGCAAACAAGCCAAGCAGGACCTTTCCTCTCTCAGAACCTGAGCCATTGTTGCTAGCTAACACTAATATCCGGGCCTTGCCAGTCGCGCTGTCTGAGCGCGCTCTGTGAGCGTCTTGGGGATGTAATTCCTTGGCCTTTTCATTGGCCCGTAATGACTCTGCAGCATGGTGACTAATAGGGCATTATCAGAGCCTGTGCCTCAGCGGACAGCTGATTAATGCTGGTGGAGATGACAGGGGGCCTGATAAAAGGGCTTGGGATTGGAGGGAGCAGGATGATGAACGAGCTACAGGGCCCCACGCCCCCGTCTCATTAGGAGGGCCCGGGCCCCGGTGCTGGACGATCAGCTAATGTAGCGAGGCAGCACTGTGGCTGTGGCTCTGGCTGTGGCTAGGAGCCCTGGGGAGAACGATTCTGCAGGGTGAGGAGAATTGATATTGGGGAAAGAACAATTCAGAAGGGTGAGTTGTCTGATAGCAGCTAGGAGGGTTGTTGCAATTTACACATAAGATTAGGACACCTCGTACATGAAGGTGATATACCTCACACACGTCTGTGGAGTGCCCATATGGGTCAATTCTTGGTTGTGTTCATTAAAAACGAAAGATTCAAAACAATTCTTTTAGTAGAGGCAACGTCACGATCAAGTATTTATTTTCTAAACTACTTTGAGCTGAATTTTGACCAAAGAGGAACCAAAAGAATGCCTAATACACTGCCCTCACAGTTCTCTCACTGTAGCTCCACTAATTCAATTAGGATTTTGGTTGAGGGTTTGAAGAGAGAGTTCCCCCGAGAGACTGCATTATTCTCCATCCCATCATTCTTTCACACACCTTTGTGTATTTATGTGTGTGTGTCACCTCAATCATTGCCACCAGCTGCACACCTCCTCTGTCCATAAAAAGCCAATTACATCCAGAGTTATGGGGCTTATTGATAACTAATTTGATTATTCTTAAGAGGGCTGTCGCCCTTCTGGTTGACAAAGGGTCATGTGACGGGGTCTGAGTGACATAGAAGTGATAGGGGGCGTTGTAATAGGCTGCCCTCCTGACCCCTCCCCTCATCTAGAGGGCCAGAAAGCCAACAAGACTGATTCAAAATGCACTGCCTGAGAGGAGAGGGGAGAGATAGGGGACCATAAACACTTTCTCATGCAAATGTGCCTCCGTCTGGTCTCCTCCACCCGCTACTCAGTTCAACGCCAGGGCTCAATGGATGAACAGACGACAAGGATGAACACATTTTCCATCAACAACTAAATAACAGAAGACTGACCCATCTGCCTTCGGTGAACTCTGTTTTTAGAGAGGGTTAGATACAGGGATTAATGTGCAGGTAAGGAGAGGAAGCATCTACAAACAAAGCTATACAAAACAATAACTTATTTTAGGAATCGGATGATCTAAAATGGTCACGCTGTAGAGCATCTTTCTACCCAGGTTACTGCATATCACATCTTTTATGCGAGGTAACTAAATATTTCTAAAATCTGAATAGGTCTATATGTCTATATTTGGGCCATTACATCCTGCAATTAGACATTTTAATAACACTATTTGCAAGACAAGATTTACAAATGTTCCCATCAAGTGTTTTCATGTCTGAGTGTATCTTTATACAGGAGCCTGATGTAACACTCTAGAGGGAGCACTGCAGGTGCAGATTTCAAATGTCACTGCAGGTCTAGGTAATGGATGCGACTCAATGCAGGACCATCATAACAGTACGCAATCATTGCATTAGGCAAACAAATAGAATAAACAGTGCTGAGGTGCTATATAATCATGCCGGGAAAGAAATATGGCCTCACTGTATAACAATACATTACATGTACAGTATGCAGGAGTGTAAATACACACATTTTTATATGAGAGCCGATGGTTGTCCAGTTCAGCACATACAGTACATTCAGCTAAGGAGCAGGGGTTAAAAGGGAGAGAACCTCTTACAAACATACCACCAATAATTCTATGAGGGCACAAGGGTATTGGATACAGTGCAGTTGGTGTGAGACAGAGCCTCCTATCTCTGTGACTGTGACAGCCAGGCAGAAGGCTCTGTGGGTGGCGGAGCTGCACAGTTGTTTTGGGATATATGACCCCATGGGGGGGTCAAAGGTTTATTAAAGAACCAGTAAGTACGTGTTCAAAATAGAACCGTGGCCCATTACCCTCTCCTCCCACCCCCCACCGTCTCCCTGTGCTGCTGCTGTGGAAAGGAAGGGACACCACAAAGCACAGATACGCATGCGTGCACACACATTCACACATGCACACATTGCACCTGCTATTTTGTGGAGGAAGACACCAGAAAACACAAACTGTATACAACACATTGTGATCACAATATTGTGATTGCTGTGTCCTAATGTCACAGAATGTGATTTGAGATGAATGTGGATTCATTTAGGCATTCAGTTTTACCTTAGTATTGTGGTGCCTATACTGATCACTGACTCTGACCCCCACCCCTATTTTCCCAGCAAAGACTTTCTCAAAGTCATCTTTAAAAGAGGCCCTGCTCTCCTGTGGAACATTGATGTCTAGACGGCTCCTCTCTAATGAAAGAGACAGAGGCCTCAGCCCTCACGTTCATCCTCTCCTCCTTTTGTCTATCCTGGTGTCTCTCCATCTTCCCTGCTGGCCAGAGACAATCCCTGGCCTCTGCCACTTCCTAAACGTGTCGTGGTAGTGGGACGCCCCGCCAGCCCAGCAGCCCGGGTTCGGGGCGGACCCCATGATCGCTCATGCAGGGCGTTAACGCCTGGCTGCACTCCAAGGGCTGGCGGATGCAGCTGTCAATCACACAGAAAACAACATTAGACTGCAGACTGAATATTTGTTGCTATCATGGCCGACATAATGTTGACATGCCATGCATTCACACATCTCACATATTTGCCAGGGTAGTGATTGTGTTGAATGCTTCACTCAAAGGTGAAATCGTTCAGGATTCCTGTCACAATTTTGCCATCCTAATGACTGCGAGAAAGCATAGTGTACCTGAGCATTAGGTTGAGATTCACTGTACACCTCCTATATTCCAGTCAGAGCCAGCTCTGTTCCAGTAAACATCTCCCTCCTTGTTGTCCTGTCTTATCACTAGCTAATGACTACATGGCCACACCAGCCAGAGGGAGGAGCCACGGCGTGCCTGGCTCTATTCACACCAGCCAGAGGGAGGAGCCACGGCGTGCCTGGCTCTATTCACACCAGCCAGAGGGAGGAGCCACGGCGTGCCTGGCTCTATTCACACCAGCCAGAGGGAGGAGCCACGGCGTGCCTGGCTCTATTCACACCAGAGGGGCTCCCTCTACAGAGACCCCACCCACAAAGACCACTCTCATACGCTTATTATCAACACCCTTCATTGTTTGTGCTGCCTGATAATAGCTATCAAAGCCTCTCCATATCAGCAATGACCTTCTGTCCGTGATGTATGGGAGGCCACTGTGTATCCTCTCTCTGATTCAGATCCGTTTCCCCAAAGTGCTGAAGGACTTGGCTTTGAGCTCTGTCTGTTCTCTCTATATAATACGATTTGGTGTTCTTTCTCACGTTTCAGAGAATAAGTGTTCTGTGTTCATTAATACAGTGTGATTGTAATTACGCATCAGAATGGTCTGGCCCTCAGGGGCTCATCTGGGTCCCTCTATTTCCATATTGTTTATTAGTGGCTTTGTACATTAGCTGCATGGGTTTGCCGTTGGCATTCCAAACCACGGGCACTGCGCACCGATATTGTTGTCTTATTAATTACATTGCGGGGGTGTAATACAAATCTCCAGATACGGCAGGCTCATGGTCTTCAGCGCAGTGCTTTATTATGTGAAGAAACGTTAGCCTTAATTAAACTACACACTTTTATTAGCGTTCCTATAACGTTCTCTGTCAGTGTGAATGCCTAATGATGGTGGTTGGTATTCAAGGGCCTTTAAGACATGAAAACAGACTAATCCCTTTTCAATTGCTGTAATTAGACAGACTGTAAGGATCATTAGTCAGTCACAAATTACCCGCTTACACTGACTTCTAAATATTTGAAAGGTATTGCTTATAAATAGCAAGGGTATTGAAAGGATTCAGCCTGATAACAGATGAATAAGTTATTGATGTGGAGGCATCAGACCAAAGTTGTTCTCCTGGTGTTCTCACAACTGTAGAATACGGTCTGACTCCATGTTACTTTGGCCATTGAAAAGAGTTTACAATATAAGATCGTAATTACTTCTATTAGGAATACTCACCACTCTCTCTCTCAGTCAAAATGACTACATCTGTCTTCTGATTGTTGACATCATGGCTGTTGTCACTCTGGATATTGTCGGTCAGCCAGCCAGACAGTCCCAGCAGGGGGCCAGGGCTGCTGATGGCTTCTGGAGACTGGGCTGAGAGGAGAGGACAGGCTGCTGGTGTGACGAGGAGAGCAGCAGTGAACAAGCCTATTTTCGGACTGTAGAGGAGCATTTCAACATTCTGAATGAGTGAAGATAATCTGGACGCGATTCAAACTGCTGTACTGTCTGTTTAGACTGACTAGACTATGGTGACAGCTCTGCCCACTGACTGTCTCAATAACTCTGATAATGGGTAACACCTTGGGTAGAATAGAGTCTGTTTCTCCGCCATGCAGTGATTATAGACTTATTTTGTTTATCCAGACCTTCTTTCAGTGGAGTTTCTCTATTGAGCATGTTTCTTTAGGCCAGGAGTAGGCCTAGGCTTAATCTGCGTCTGGGAAACTGTAAGCCTCTGTCTGTCTGTATGGAGTAGAGAGGAGTGAGTCTACATGTGGGTGTATGAACCCTGGCCTAGTCCCTGACCCCTCCACATTCTACACTCTCTCTATTACGGCACAGTTTGCAGGGCTGCCCCTGGCCTTGCTACTCGTGTGTGTGTGTGTGTGTGTGTGTGTGTGTGTGTGTGTGTGTGTGCGTGCGTGTGCATGCGTGTGAAAATGTGTGGATGGCACTGGACGACACATTAGCGGTGTCAGAGCAAGTGTCCGTATGCATCGCCTATGGATGTACACCTCACTGCTAAATCTGACGGGACTTCAAACACCGACAGGGAGCAGACTATCCAGTAACACGTCTAGCGGGGCCGTAACTCAGGGCTGCGATAGTGATGAAACGAACCCTCTTTCCCTGACCTGCACCCCTGCTGCCATTTCTGCAGACACCTCAAATAGCAGACACCCCCAGGACAGCTGGTTAACATACCACTACAGCCACCGGATAGAGCATAATATCAGATGGTGTATGTACTATGGGCGAACACCAGTAAAGTCAAAGAAAACACCTGTGAGAGGAGTTAACGGAGAGGAAAAGAGAGGGAGCAGGCAATAGAGGCTCAGCAGGGGAAGGAGAAATAGAGGTAAAATAGAGAGAACAGGTGAAAGAGGGTTATAGATTAGAGGAAGAGAAGGGGATGATGAGAGAATAAACAAGATAGGTATTGAGTGTTGGGTTTGCCAGAGATGAGTGGAGGGTGAGTAGGAAATGAGAGGAAGGGAGGAGTGTGGAGGGGGGTGAGGGGTTGATGGGGGAGTGGAGAAAGATGGGGGAGGGGGGTGAGGGGTTGATGGGGGATGATGGGGGAGGGGGGGTTGATGGGGGAGAGGGGTTGATGGGGGAGAGGGGAGGGGTGGTTGACGGGGTGAGGGGGTGAGGGTGGATAGAGAGAGGGGTTGATGGGGAGAGGGGGGTGGTGGGTTGATGGGGAGAGGAGGAGAGGGGTTGATGGGGAGAGGAGGAGAGGGGTTGATGGGGAGAGGTGGAGAGGGGTTGATGGGAAGAGGGGGGGTGGTGGGTTGATGGGGAGAGGAGGAGAGGGGTTGATGGGGAGAGGAGGAGAGGGGTGATGGGGAGAGGAGGAGAGGGGTTGATAGGGAGAGGAGGAGAGGGGTTGATGGGGAGAGGTGGAGAGGGGTTGATGGGGAGAGGAGGAGAGGGGTTGATGGGGAGAGGAGGAGAGGGGTTGATGGGGAGAGGTGGAGAGGGGTTGATGGGGAGAGGAGGAGAGGGGTTGATGGGGAGAGGAGGAGAGGGGTTGATGGGGAGAGGTGGAGAGGGGTTGATGGGGAGAGGGGGTGGTGGGTTGATGGGGAGAGGTGGAGAGGGGTTGATGGGGAGAGGAGGAGAGGGGTTGATGGGGAGAGGAGGAGAGGGGTTGATGGGGAGAGGTGGAGAGGGGTTGATGGGGAGAGGTGGAGAGGGGTTGATGTGGAGAGGGGTTGATGGGGAGAGGTGGAGAGGTGGAGAGGGGTTGATGGGGAGAGGAGGAGAGGGGTTGATGGGGAGAGGTGGAGAGGGGTTGATGGGGAGAGGTGGAGAGGTGGAGAGGGGTTGATGGGGAGAGGAGGAGAGGGGTTGATGGGGAGAGGAGGAGAGGGGTTGATGGGGAGAGGTGGTTGATGGGGAGAGGAGGAGAGGGGTTGATGGGGAGAGGTGGAGAGGGGTTGATGGGGAGAGGAGGAGAGGGGTTGATGGGGAGAGGTGGAGAGGGGTTGATGGGGAGAGGAAGAGAGGGGTTGATGGGGAGAGGAGGAGAGGGGTTGATGGGGAGAGGTGGTTGATGGGGAGAGGAGGAGAGGGGTTGATGGGGAGAGGTGGAGAGGGGTTGATGGGGAGAGGAAGAGAGGGGTTGATGGGGAGAGGAGGAGAGGGGTTGATGGGGAGAGGTGGAGAGGGGTTGATGGGGAGAGGAAGAGAGGGGTTGATGGGGAGAGGAGGAGAGGGGTTGATGGGGAGAGGTGGTTGATGGGGAGAGGAGGAGAGGGGTTGATGGGGAGAGGTGGAGAGGGGTTGATGGGGAGAGGAGGAGAGGGGTTGATGGGGAGAGGTGGAGAGGGGTTGATGGGGAGAGGTGGAGAGGGGTTGATGGGGAGAGGAAGAGAGGGATTGATGGGGAGAGGAGGAGAGGGGTTGATGGGGAGAGGGGGGTGGTGGGTTGATGGGGAGAGGGGGGTGGTGGGTTGATGGGGAGAGGTGGAGAGGGGTTGATGGGATGAGGTGGAAAGGGGTTGATGGGGAGAGGTGGAGAGGGGTTGATGGGGAGAGGTGGAGAGGGGTTGATGGGGAGAGGTGGTTGATGGGGAGAGGGGTGAGGGGAGTGAGGGGGGTGAGGGGTTGATGGATGAGAGAGGGGGGTGAGGGATGGATGGGTAAGAGGGGGTGAGGGGTTAATGGGA
Organism: Salmo trutta; assembly: GCF_901001165.1. NCBI lineage: Eukaryota > Metazoa > Chordata > Actinopteri > Salmoniformes > Salmonidae > Salmo > Salmo trutta. The sequence continues at coordinate 30,607,858 of NC_042980.1, read as the reverse complement.
TAGAAGGGGTTGATGGGTGAGAGAGGGGCATGAGGGGGTTGATGAGGGAGAGGGGGTGAGGGGGACGACAGGTTGATGGAGAGAGGGGGGTTGATGGGAAGGAAGGAAGCCTAAATGAATCCAGGCCAGATGTCCAGCTGATGGTGTGGCCTGGCGGTCAAGAGTTAACACACATTCCAATGCCAGGATTCCCCACCCCAGACACACTCATTCCCCACCCCACACACACTCATTCCCCACCCCACACACACTCACATGCATACACACTCGCGAATACATACACTCTCGCATGCACGCACACACATGCATCAAAAACACAGGTGCATGTAGAGCGAGGACCTGTTGGTCTTCCCTTCCATATACATAGCATACCATGGTGGGGTAGAGTGGCCTGCAGTCTGGACATTCCACACATACCCCCTGTTGGTGTCCATCCAGACTGGACAGGCCGCTGACCGCTCTCCCTGAGGCTGGCTGGCTGATCACCACACCCGTAGTAAAGAGAACAACATGCTCATGGTATACATGGCAGTATATGCTGCTCTCATGCTTTCCCCCTGCACAAACATGGAGAATGTTTTAGCTGCAATAGCCTTCATCAAGTTGTACTGTTTTATAGTGTGCAGGCTTTTCTTGTTTTTAATGATCAGTCTTTTTAAGGCCCAGCACCGCTGGAGAAATTTGGGAAATGCATTTGATCACCCACACACTCTTTCTGGTGCACCAAACCTAGCACGCTCAGGACAGGTGGCCAGGGGCGGGGGAGGACCCTACTGTTTAAAACAGACTGTGACCCCTATGACCTCCAGCTACAGACCCCTGACCTCAGAGGCACCTGCACAAGCTGGCCGTGAAATGTGGTCAACCTGTTGCCATGGACTGCTGTCCGCTGACTTGTAGGTCACCACTCAGGCAGCTCTGGACACCAGAGCTCTCTGGGATGACCTCCAGAGGCCGGGTCACCCTCAACACATACACAGTCAGTGCACCTGCAGTACTGGAGCAGTGCTTTCACATGGACTATGTGTAACAGTAGAAGTCAAATTGAGGTAGAATTTGCCAAAGCAGCAGCTACTCTTCATGGGGTCCAGCAAAATTAAGGCCGGACTTGTGCCTTGTGGCGGGCCGGGCGCCTTCAAGCTGACTTCAGGTGCCTTCAAGCTGACTTCAGGTGCCTTCAAGCTGACTTCAGGTGCCTTCAAGCTGACTTCAGGCGCCTTCAAGATGACTTCAGGTGCCTTCAAGCTGACTTCAGGTGCCTTCAAGCTGACTTCAGGTGCCTTCAAGCTGACTTCAGGCGCCTTCAAGATGACTTCAGGTGCCTTCAAGCTGACTTCGGTCACCAGCTTGGATGGTGTTTCCTCCGATACATTGGTGCGGCTGGCTTCCAGGTTAAGCGACCAGTGTGTCAAAGTAGTGCGGCTTGGTGGGGTCGTGTTTCGGAGGAAGCATTGCTCTTGACCTTCGCCTCTCCCAAGTCTGTACGGGAGTTGCAGCGATGGAACAAGATTGTAACTACCAATTGGATATCATGAAATCGGGGAGAAAAAGGGGGCTTAAACAACTATTTGAATTTGATGAGACATAAAACGGAATACTGCTGAAGAGTCAATATAAAAATGGTTAAAACCTTCAGTCTTTCTCTTTGTTTCAGCACCAGTCTAAAGGCATTCATTTCAATATCAGGCTCCACATATCAAATGAATAAATCCAAACAGAGAGAGGCCAATTCCATGCACCAAAATGGGCCTTGAGTTTGAGAAGGCCAAGAGACTCCCCGCTGTCTTTCTCATCCTGACTCATTTGGCTGTGTGACTGGGAACGAATCAAAGAGAATTACTTTTTACTCAACCAACAGGCATTTCAAAATACAAACACACGCAAGCACGCATGCGCACACACACACGCACGCACGCACGCTCCCACACACACACACACACACACACACACGCACGCTCACCCTCACACCCACACGTAGGCACACACACACACACACACACACACACACACACACGTATATGTGGTATACCACTAGCTAATTTCTAGGCTGTAAGTTGAGCCTCCATTTCTCCAGCAACATTCAGATCCCCTGCTGATAGACAGTGTGTTTACCTGGATGGCCTGCAGTCAGAGGTGGAGGTCAGACTCTCACGCTGAGCTGTAGAGAGCTACGGTTTCTTATTCACTTCTTCTCCTCATCCTTCCAACCAGTCCTCCCTCCATCTCTTTGATGTCGGGGGGGGGGGGGGGAAGCCCATGCTCACACTTTTACTAAATTGTCTGTAAATTGTCTGTACTCACATCTGTGGTATGTTACAGCTAGAGAGGTAGGCAGCTGTGCTCATGCATACTCTCTCAGACTCTCTCATGAGGAAGAGGCAGGTTGTATGAAGTCAAATGAAGAAATATAGCAAACACGCAAAGATGAAATGTTTTGAAGACCATACTCCTCAAAATGACTAGCATTCCAGAACCTTGTGACACAAGTTCATATTTTCCCTAGCCATTAAAACTGTTACCCGACGTCACCCTCTCATCTCGGACCTTACCCAATGACTGACAGAGTGTAACCAGCCGTAGCAACTATGCAGCGGGCCCCTCGGACAGAGGGCGTGATTTTCTGCCCTTTTTCCTGAGATGGATTACACACCGTGCATTTTCTAGAGACTTGTCTCCCAAGTGTGTTCCTGGCGATGAAACAGAGCTGGTAGCTACGCCGTAGGGTCCCACTTCCCTCCAATAGGGACTCAGTGAATTCTTAAATGCTCCCCCCGCATCTCCAGGTGTCACAGCCAAGTCCACATGCTCAGACAGGATACACGCTAGCTCTGAGGACACTGCCATGTGCTCATGCTCAGACAGGATACACGCTAGCTCTGAGGACACTGCCATGTGCTCATGCTCAGACAGGATACACGCTAGCTCTGAGGACACTGCCATGTGCTCATGCTCAGACAGGATACACGCTAGCTCTGAGGACACTGCCATGTGCTCATGCTTTCTTTTTGGTGTCATGCTGATGTCCCTCACTCAACACTAGGATGATCAGGCTCTCTCTCATTGCCAGACGTTACTGCTTTTCCCTGCTATTCCCAAACACTACTTCATGCAGTCACAAGCAGGGAACGGCAAAACGTCCTTGATGAGATGAAGTCAATGTCCCGTATCAATAACATAGACGAGGTTTGAGGATCTTCAGTCAATGAGCCCAACTCATGCCCTGTTACAAGCTCATTACAGCCATGGCTGAGTGCTGCTGGCTAATTGAATGAATTGTCTACCAGTGGACAGTGGTCTGATCAGCTCAGCTCTGCGCTCCCCTGGATGTTGTAGTTCAGCATTCAGCTTGTTATCTAGCCCTCAGTGGCAACATAACGATCTATAAGTCTGACAGGTGTGTCGAGATTAGGGAAAGCTTTTCCCTCGTTCGTCCTGCAGACCCCCCATCCCTCGTCTCGTAAATACCCCCACCAGCCTGCCTGTGCCTGGCTATTCTCGGGAAAGAAAGAGAGCATGTTTGACATAATTAATTGTCTCTATAAAGCGAGTCAAGGAGATGAGAAGGGTTATCAGGCTGAAATAATGAACTTGGTCTGAATTCACTGATTCCTCTCAGATAATTCACTTTTTTTATTTTCTTAATTTATGCACTTCTAGAATGAATGGCATAGGCCCAATACTGGTGAAATGAGAGCAATTTAATCAAATATGGCTAAAAAGGAATTTCCTTAATTTGAACCTAAGGAGAAGATCTTCGCACTCATACATTTTCTTTTATAGATTATTGCCTTTCATTATGAGACTAATGTAGGATGGATTTTATTCCAATTAATTCCAAATGAAAGAGAAAATGAAGAATTTTAATAAGTGTGGGTGGTTACACACATCTCCTCAATTACCATCCATATCATCCCCTACTGATATCTCCTCAATTACCATCCATATCATCCCCTACTGATATCTCCTCAATTACCATCCATATCATCCCCTACTGATATCTCATCAGATGAATTAAAGGGTTGTAAAGGGATATTATGCCAGTCAGTGAAAGACCTAGGTATCCCTGCACAAAGAGAGACGAGTCATTCAAAATGAGAATGAAAGGATATCAGTCAGGTTGCTGATTTTAATCATTAGCTCCGTTTTGTAATGCACAGAATGACGTGTACAACTAAAGTTATTTTACCTAAATATTAATTGAAAGCCTTTCAAGTATTTCTTTGTCCATTTAGTATCTTCAATTTTAACTGTCGTTGATTCAATATTCATGGTGTAGTGTGTGTGTGTGTGTGTGTGTGTGTTCGTGCTCCATTCTGGTACACTGCTGTCACCATTAGCACTAATTATGTTCTTTATTGAGTGGACAATGGAGGGGTAATGGAAGCCATAAGTTTGTTGGGTGGACAATGGAGGGGTAATGGAAGCCATCAGTTTGTTGGGTGGACAATGTAGCGTTAATGGAAGCCATACATTTGTTTGTTGGACATGGAGGCGTAATGGAAGCCATCAGTTTGTTGATGGACAATGGAGGGGTAATGGAAGCCATCAGTTTGTTGATGGACAATGGAGGGGTAATGGAAGCCATCAGTTTATGGCTGGACAATAGAGGGGTAATGGAAGCCATCAGTTTTTTGATGGACAATAGAGGGGTAATGGAAGCCATCCGTTTGTTGATGCACAATAGAGGGGTAATGGAAGCCATCAGTTTGTTGATGGACAATGGAGGGGTAATGGAAGCCATCCGTTTGTTGATGGACAATGGAGGGGTAATGGAAGCCATCAGTTTGTTGATGGACAATGGAGGGGTAATGGAAGCCATCAGTTTGTTGATGGACAATGGAGGGGTAATGGAAGCCATCAGTTTATGGCTGGACAATAGAGGGGTAATGGAAGCCATCAGTTTTTTGATGGACAATAGAGGGGTAATGGAAGCCATCCGTTTGTTGATGCACAATAGAGGGGTAATGGAAGCCATCAGTTTGTTGATGGACAATGGAGGGGTAATGGAAGCCATCCGTTTGTTGATGGACAATGGAGGGGTAATGGAAGACATCAGCACATTCAATGCTTGAAGCCTCTAACACAACCAGGCTGTACGGTGCAGTAGTGAAAGGTTTTGGATTGGATTTGGATTCATTTATAAGTCTGAAATACACATATATTATCTCACTTACAATGTCTGCATCATGAAAATAAACCTATTGATCTAAAGATTGTAATGAATAATCAATGAATGGTGTTGTATGCCAGATTTTCCTTTGTTTATAAGTGGAAGATGCCAGATACACATTGCAAATGTTCTCTCTGTCTCACTCTGGCTTTTGAGACTGAGCAGGTATCTTTTGTAGAGATTCAACCCCAGTATGTAACTGTGACTCCATGGGGAGACTCAGTACTCTCTAGGGGCCCTGGGGAGGCCCTGGACCAGTCACCCAGGACCCCATGGAGAAAACATCCCAACACCCCTTCACTCCCTGAGGACCACACCTAGAAGTTCTATTCAATGCTCACTAAAGAGTTCAGAGCTCACTAAAGAGTGTCAATAATTAAGACGTATTGGCCATTACAGGTCAGCAGACAGGGCACCTAAAACAGTTGGTCCCTCAGTTTCTGTCATAGATAACTCCTAATGGTGACTCGGTCTACCATGACTCCCTAATGTCTTCTTGATGTGTCATTAACATTTATTAGACTGTGAAGATACATGATACACACACACACACACACACACACTCAATCAATGGGTATGGACTATGAGCAGTGGGGTATGGTATAGGTGGTCTCTGATACTGTATGTCTCTGTGATTTATTCATCCTGTGTGTTTTCCACAGACCAGCCCAGAGAACCCCAGGAGACCTCTGAGAGTGTGTGTGTGTTGGTGGTATGCTGCTCTTCACAGCTCTAAATCACATTCTTTCTGCTTCCTCAACAAATTAGACGCAGAGCTTTGTCTTAGGGTCTGCAGAGAGAGGGAGGGAGAGACAGAGAGAGAGCAAGAGAGAGAAAGAAAGAGAGAACAGAAAGAGAGAGTGAGATAAAGATAGATATAAAGACAGAGATTAAGAGGAGAGGAGAGGAAGAGCGAGAGAGGTAAAGAGAGAGACGGAGAGAGAGAGAAAGATGGATGAAGAGAGAGAGAGATAAAGACCCTGCGAGAGAGAGATGGAGAGAGAGAAATAAAGAGAGAGAGGAAGAGAGAGAGTGTCACACCCTGACCATAGAGAGCCCTTGGTTCTCTATGGTGTTGTATGTCAGGGCGTGACTGGGGGGTGTTCTAGTCTTTTCATTTCTATGTTGGTGCTCTTGGTATGGTTCCCAATTAGAGGCAGCTGATGTTCGTTGTCTCTAATTGGGTATCATACTTACTGTTCCCACCTGCTTTGTGGGATATTGTTTGTTTGTGGTGGTTCTTGTTACACCACGTAGTCACGTTGTGTTGTTTGTTTATTGTTTTGGTTGAAGAAGTTTCACTTGAAATAAATATGTGGAACTCAACAAATGCTGCGCCTTGGTCCGTCTCTTATCAGCACCGTGACAGAGAGAGACAAAGAGAGAGAGAGAGGAAGAGAGACAGATACAGAGAAAGAGAGAGGTGATGGTACAATAGTAACAGAGGACTGATAGGCTGCTGAAGAGCACGTTCTAGTGGCGTAACAGAGGACTAACATGTTGGAGCAGACCAGGGCTAATAGATCTCCAACAAATCTCCAATCCAATCTTTGTGTCTTCTCACATGGCTTGTCTCTTCAGAGGCATCAGTCACCTCAACAGGGTCATTCACGACTGTATAGCCCTATCACCCTAACTGCAATCCATCCAAGAACATTGTTTTTATTGAGTAGAAGTACTGAGTAGAAGATCTTACAGTATATATTCCCTTTCCTGTCCTGTTACACTGGTCCATTCTGTATAAATAGGTTATTGGATGTGATGTCCTTTTCCAACCCATGTAAAGAAAGTAACAACATAAATCAATAATGCATTAGTCTGCAGCTCACAATGGAGCCAGTGACTATAGCTCTGTTCTCTAGAAGGGGTGACTGCTGAGAAAAGATAAATTATCCATTGCTCTGTGCAAATGTGTATTATCATGGTGAGAGGCTGCATAGCGCGTCAGCTGTGTCATCCTCAGACCCTGTGGTGTGAAATCTGAAGTTTGGAGCGCTAACATGGTTGCCAACATTGCTGCTAAATAATACGCCCGAAGCAGTGTTGGTGTAACCAATGTCCTGATGTCCACTGACTGGCTGGACATCAGGAGTTTTTACAACACAGAGAACCCATAGAACTCGAAATTAACAGTTCAAAACATACCTCTCTCATTTCTACACAGACACCCTGTTATAGACACTATTGTAAAGAATAAAACACAACTAAATAAAATAAAAACAAGTAAATTAAGACTAAGATTATTAATTCACAAGAATGAATAATGAATTAAGCGCAAAATAATTGTGGATTTAATTTACAAATGTAGAAAATAACTGTAATTCCAGCTCTAACGCAGAAATGTAGAAAGTCCCAACTATATTTGTCCACGCAAATCAAGACTTGTACTACTGTTCCACTGAGACAGGCATTTTCCTTGGGTTCAGTTGTCCTCAGGAGGAAGACCTCCCAACAGAGGGAGAGATTTTCAGCTGCTGTGAGCGACGCTGTGCCAAGCCTATAAAACAGTACACATCTGCTGATTACACAGAATGCTTCTGTTCACCAGCTCTCTGATTAATATATCATGCCATAAAAGTGCTTACAAGGGGCAACAAATCAATCAAGGGATACAAGTATTATTATGACAGAGAAAACCATTTTTTTAAGGAAAATGTATCAAATGTACTCTAGAAAATTATAAATCACTTTTTTCCTTTAAGGTTCTAATAATGTGCTTGTGTCCTATAGGTATGCAGAGAATACATTTAGAAATGAGACTAGAATGCATCAGTCATATACAGTAGCTACACTGTTTGTGTTCCATGTCATATTAATGAAAGATTAATAGTTTGAGGGATTTTTAACCATGCATTGTGAAATTATAATTTAACTCAATTCATATGGTTGGAGAGCATTTCATTTTTCACCAACAAACAGTCTCATCTTTCCATTTTTCTGCAATGGAAAAAGAAATGACTGACGTTTGTTTAAATCTTCATTTGTGGGTTTGTCACATTTGAATACACAGACCGCAGATTGAAGGAAGACACATTGTTCATTAGGAAAAGAGATTTCTCAACATCTTTATGGGTTGTTTTGGTTGATGAATAATGCTAATTATCTGTCAGAAGCTCTGGTATGAGAGTTACATATTGTCTCCATTATGTCAGTAAAGCCTTGTTCATGTAGCACCATCAGCAAAAAATAATTCTCACAACACACAAAGATGAATTAAGCTTCATTCAGTCAATAAAATACACATTAAAACATAACTGTCTTAGAGCTGTTATTTGGTAGATTTCTCTTGTATAGTAAATCTCTCCAATGCAAATAATGCAGCATGTCAGGTTCAGTAAAAATGTTTCCTAGAAATACTGAAAAGATGAAATGAAAGACGTAATTGAATAGTGAACGAGACTGAGAGGGTTTGAAATGGATACACTTCTGTGTTTCTATTTTGCTGTGTTTTATTTTCCTCTAGAATAGAAAATGTGAAGTCTCAGGTACATCAGACAGAGGCTGGAGCACGTTCTACAGCAGAGGCAGGCTGTGTACAGAAAACGGTATACTTGTAGGGTTGGAGTCTGTCTGGTTCTGGATTGCCAATTAACCCTCCTTATAGCCACTCCTGTAGATCTGGGATAATTAAGTAGGAGGAAGCAACATTGTGACATTTCTACCAAGCCAAGCAGAAGATAAAACGAAGCTATTGCCATAATGTTTATATCTATGCACCCCTTTCAGATCTAAAGCAGTGCCTATGGGAGAAAGGGCTTGGGGTCGGTTTGGAATTTAGCGCTAGGCATCTACGACATGGCAGTGTCTTTTCTTCATATTATTATAAAAATATGTGATTAGAGTAATTACATTGATGCACTAGCAGACTGACTGTCATACGTCTGTATTATGAGTCAGTACATTTACAACACATCTTCAGAAATGCTCCATCGTGTATGCATGGCACTCAGTTATGTACTCTCATTTCTAAACAAGAAAGCCCTGGAAATGAAGTAACACGGTTTGCCTGTCAGCCTGTACATTGTTCTTCCTAAAGTAGTCATGTAAACAACCTCCACCACTGGCCCTGTAACAAGAGAGCTGTGTTTCCACCTCACAGCACCACACACACACACCACCCACACCCACACACTGTTCCAGTTAGAAATGCATTCTCTCCACGCAGGTTTGCCTTCTAATCGAGGTGTCAGAAAAAGTGAGAGCATCTCAAAGAAGACGCAGGGTTCTGTTCACGGCTTTCACTCTATATATGAGTGTCAAAGAGACGAGCTACCTGTCAGTCTGGAGGCTCTCGCCGGTGTAAGGCTTACATAGTAAGCTGGCTGTACTGGAGGACAGAAAGACAAAGTGCTCTGAGATCATTTACACACTCCAGTGAGAGAGACTGGTACATCTGCAGCTGGAACAGATTGCTCTATGTGTTTTCTGAAGGGAAGGAATGATTTGCTGTAGGAAAAAGCTATTACCTACGCAGCAGAAGTCGTAGTAGTAGCAGTAGTAGTAGTAGTAGCATAAGCAGTAGCAGTAGCATAAGCAGTAGCAGTAGCAGTAGTAGTAGCAGCAGTAGTAGTAATAGCAGTAGCAGTAGCTTTTTGAGGATCTGAGGGCCCATGCTAAGTCTTTTCAGCCTCCTGAGGGGGAAGAGGTGTTGTCGTGCCCTCTTCACGGCTGTGTTGGTGTGTTCGGACCATAATAGATCCTTAGTGATGTGGACACAGAGGAACTTGAAGCTAACGACCCGCTCCACTACAGCCCGTCAATGTGAATGGGTTTTTGCTCGGCCCTCTGGTTCATGTAGTGCACGATCATCTCCTTTGTCTTACTGATGTTGAGGGAGAGGTTGTTGTCCTGGCACCACACTGCCAAGTCTCTGACCTTCTCCCTATAGGGTGTTTCATCATCGTCGGTGATCAGGCCTACCACCATCATGATGTCAGCAAACTTAATGATGGTTTTGGAGTTGTGAATGGCTACGCAGTCATGGGTGAACAAAGAGTACAAGAAGGGACCAAGCACGCACCCAAGGGGCCCCCGCGTTGAGGGTCTGCGTGGCGGACGTGTTGTTGCCTATCTTAACCACATGGGGGCAGCCTGTCAGGAAGTCCAGGATCCAGTTGCAGTGGGAGGTGTTCAGTCCCAGGGACCTTAGCTTAGTGATGAGCTTCGAGCTGTAGTCAATGAACAGCATTCTCACGTAGATGTTCCTTTTGTCCAGGTGGGAGAGGGCAGTGTGGAGTGCAATAGAGATTGTCTCATCTGTGGATCTGTATAAGAATTGGAGTGGATCCAAGGTATCTGGGATGATGTTGATGTGAGCCATTACTAGCCTTTAAAAGCTTTTCATGGCTACAGATGTGCGTGCTATGGGGCGATAGTCATTTAGACAGGTTACCTTGTTGTTTTTGGGCACAGGGACTATGGTGGTCTTTTTAAAACATGTAGGTATTACAGACTGGGTCAGAGAGAGGTTGAAAATGTCAGTGAAGACACTTGCCAGCTGGTCAGCTCAAGCTCTGAATACGCATCCTGGTAATCCGCCTTGTGAATGTTAACCTGTTTAAAGGTCTTACTCATCGGCTATGGACAGCGTGATCACACAGTCGTCTGGAACAGCTGGTGCTCTCACGCATGGTTCAGTGCCACTTGCCTCGAAGCGAGCATAGAAGGCATTTAGATCATCTGGTAGGCTTGTGTCACTGGGCAGCTCGTGGCTAGGTTTCCCTTTGTAATCTGTGATAGTTTGCAAGCCCTGTCACATCCGATGAGCGTCAGAGCCGGTGTAGTAGGATTCGATCTTAGTCCTGTAAACTACATTATGTTGTTGTTCAAAACAACACGCGAATCAAAGCTTGAGTCATCTGCCATATTGAACAAATTATCTGATCTCATGCCTAGTTATTGGCAACATCTGTTGAAGGGTGAATGTCTTAGGTATGATCAAGCACCAAGATTAGCTGATTTGTTTCAAAATTAGGCATTGCAATCATCCGTACATTCTGCGAGTCAAGGTACAGATCAAGCCTAGTTAGCAGACAGAGATCATCTTCGGGACAGGTCCGTCCGTCCGTCCGTCCATCCATCCATCCACACTTATCTGGAGAAAATGATTGACAGGTTGGGTCTTTATTTCCCTGGGGATTAGTACCCCCCCCTCCAAGCCCCCTCTTACCCCTCAATTCTCCTCTCCACTGTCTCATCCCACGTCTCCCTCTCATTACAACCTTATCTTTGAGCCCTGCTCAAAAGGTTTATCTTTTTAATTATGTCAACGCTAACCGGCTGAAGAGGCCTGCTTAGTGCCTATCAGCCTATCAGTGGCCTGGTCTCTGGATGTTAGAGACCTCTCTGTCTGGTTGCACCTCCAGCCCCCTGGCGCTGCTGTTTTCACACATAAAGAGCAGCACCTTTGTGTTGGAGATCTATTGACTGCAGATGATAACCTGTCTCTGTCATAACCTCAATTATACTCTCTCTCCTATCTCAACAAACATTCTTAATTGTTCATTTCTCAGAGGGGTGTAGATAGCATTTCAACCAACGAGGTGCAGTCAAGGTGGAGCCAAAAATCACAAGAACATCAGTAAAGATCGTCATGACTCCCCCCAGGGCTCTAAATTAAAAAATGTAATTGGTAGCACTGGTGCGCCCAATTTAAAAAAGTTAGGAGCACCACATGAAATTTAGGAGCACCAGAAAATACGATTTTTACATTGATTGAGATACAACCTATATTGGGCCTATATGAATTCCAGTGCTTTTGAAGAACATGGTGTGCCCTAGAAACAAATATGTAATACTTTATGTGCCCCCAAATGTATACACTGGTAAAGTTACCAGGTAGTTAGTTAGCTAGCTAGCCAATGAGATAACATGACTGAACAAAGTGTAAACAAATGGTTAAGTACTCGTGAGTAGTTTTACAACGGCCGATGACATGGTTTATGAATGTAAAACGCGGTCTCGGCGATCCGCTATAGGAAGATACAAAATATTTCGCCCGTAATATGGGTCAGATTTATTTTACCTGGTTGGGTTAGAAGCAAGCCATTTTTGCTGTAGCAATGATGCATCCGTGACGGTAACGAATCTGCACTCTCTCGTTTCTTCAGGACACTCGGAAACAACGGTATAGCGAAGCCTTATCATTACAACAATTATTATCTGGGATAATAGTAGCACTGTGCTCCCAAAATAAAACTAACAAATTGTTCACATTTTAGAGCCCTGACGCCCGAGCTCACAATTAGAAACTGTGGATTTTATTACACAACTGTGTGCTACTTGAGGTGTTGGGGGTTTCACAGCCCACAGCTCGTAGTTCAACGTCAGTCAATATTTTCCCTTCAGATACCTCACATTTATATGGACAAGTTGTGGCTGCGGTGGCACCTGGTTGGTGTGAGGAGGATCTAGAGCAAGCGCGGCAGCAGCACCAGAGGATTAGGAACGCTGACTCAGACTCGGCAAATGTGAGTCGTCCCACACCTCACACACATACAGAACATACGTTACCATAACAAACGCACCCACACAACAACTAATTCCTGGAAAATGTGACCTATTTTGACCCTGTGATAATTTCACTCTCCGCCTAATGATTTGTGGGACCTGCAAAAGGTGTTCGGACGCCAAGTGAGAGTTAAGGCCAAACTGTTGGCCCATATGTTTAGATTCAAGGCCTTCTGCGCTAACAGTTTTATTGCCCTCTAAGTCTCAGCCTCCTTGAAATATTCCAGCACTGAAAACAGAGCGACATGACATCACTGTTGAACCGGTGCTCTCAGGGCTGCCAGGGTCAAGTGCCATAGCTGCAAAGGGAACATCTAAACCCCTTGGGCCCCTGGGACAAGACCAGTGGATCTCCTGAGGGTACAGAGGCACCCATGGGGCTTAATGTTCTGGGTTTAGAAACACTGCTGGGAACTTAACATGTGTAAATATTTGTATGAACAGTCAGTATATGGTGTGGCCACCAGCTGCATTAAGTACTGCAGTACATCTCCTCCTCATGGACTGCACCAGATTTGCCAGTTCTTGCTGTGAGATGCTACCCCACTCTTCCACCAAGGCACCTGCAAGTTCCTGGACATTTCTGGGGGGAATGGCCCTAGCCCTCACCCTCCGATCCAACAGGTCCCAGACGTGCTCAATGGGATTGAGATCCAGGCTCTTCACTGGCCATGGCAGAACACTGACATTCCTGTTTTGCAGGAAATAACGCACACAACGAGCAGTATGGCTGGTGGCATTGTCATGCTGGAGGGTCATGTCAGGATGAGCCTGCAGGAAGGGTACCACATGAGGGAGGAGAATGTCTTCCCTGTAACGCACAGCGTTGAGATTGCCTGACATGACAACAAGCTCACTCACTCTGATGATGCTGTGACACACTGCCCCAGACCATGACGGATCCTCCACCTCCAAATCGATCCCGCTCCAGACTACAGGCCTTGGTGTAACGCTCATTTCTTTGACAATAAACGCGAATCCGACCATCACCCCTGGTGAGACAAAACCGCAACTCATCAGTGAAGAGCAATTTTTGCCAGTCCTGTCTGGTCCAACGGCGGTGGGTTTGTGCCCATAGGTGACGTTGTTGCCGATGATGTCTGGTAAGGACCTGCCTTACAACAGACCTACAAACCCTCAGTCCAGCCTCTCTCAGCCTATTGCAGACAGTCTGAGCACTGATGGAGAGATTGTGCGTTCCTGGTGTAACTCGGGAAGTTGTTGTTGACATCCTGTACCTGTCCTGCAGGTGGGATGTTCGGATGTACCAATCCTGTGCAGGTGTTGTTACACGTGGTCTGCCACTGCGAGGACGATCAGCTGTCCGTCCTGTCTCCCTGTAGCGCGGTCTTAAGCGTCTCACAGTACGGACATTGCAATTCATTGCCCTGGCCACATCTGCAGTCCTCATGCCTCTTTGCAGCATGCCTAAGGCACGTTCACGCAGATGAGCCTCCTGTCTCAGCCTCCAGTATTTATGCTGCAGTAGTTTATGTGTCGGGGGGCTAGGGTCAGTCTGTTACATCTGGAGTATTTCTCTTGTCTTATCCGGCGTCCTGTGTGAATTTAAATATGCTCTCTCTAATTCTCTCTTTCTCTCTTTCTTTCTCTCGGAGGACCTGAGCCCTAGGACCATGCCTCAGGACTACCTGGCATGATGACTCCTTGCTGTCCCCAGTCCACCTGGCCATGCTGCTGCTCCAGTTTCAACTCTTCTGCCTGCGGCTATGGAACCCTGACCTGTTCACCGGACATGCTTGTTGCACCCTCGACAACTACTATGATTATTATTATTTGACCATGCTGGTCATTTATGAACATTTTAACATCTTGACCATGTTCTGTTATAATATCCACCCGGCACAGCCAGAAGAGGACTGGCCACCCCTCATAGCCTGGTTCCTCTCTAGGTTTCTTCCTAGGTTTTTGGCCTTTCTAGGGAGTTTTTCCTAGGGAGTTTTTCCTAGCCACCGTGCTTCTTTCACATGCATTGCTTGCTGTTTGGGGTTTTAGGCTGGGTTTCTGTACAGCACTTTGAGATATCAGCTGATGTACGAATGGCTATATAAATACATTTGATTTGATTTGATGAGCAGGGACCCTGGGCATCTTTCTTTTGGTGTTTTTCAGAGTCAGTGGAAAGGCCTCTTTAGTGTCCTACGTTTTCATAACTGTGACCTTAATTGCCTACCGTCTGTAAGCTGTTAGTGTCTTAACGACCGTTCCACAGGGGCATGTTCATTTATTGTTTATGGTTCATTGAACAAGCATGGGAAACAGTGTTTAAACCCTTTACAATGAAGATCTGTGAAGTTATTTGGATTTTTACGAATTATCTTTGAAAGACAGGGTCCTGAAAAAGGGACGTTTCTTTTTTTGCTGAGTTTATATGCAGCATAGTGCACCATATCTTTAGTCGACAGCACAGTGCACCATATGTTTAGTCAATTGCACAGTGCACCATATGTTTAGTCGACAGCACAGTGCACCATATGTGTAGTCGACAGCACAGTGCACCATATGTGTAGTCGACAGCACAGTGCACCATATGTGTAGTCGACAGCACAGTGCACCATATGTGTAGTCGACAGCACAGTGCACCATATGTGTAGTCGACAGCACAGTGCACCATATGTGTAGTATCACAGTGCCATATGTGTAGTCGACAGCACAGTGCACCATATGTGTAGTCGACAGCACAGTGCACCATATGTGTAGTCGACAGCACAGTGCACCATATGTGTAGTCGACAGTACAGTGCACCATATCTATAGTCAACAGCACAGTGCACTATAGTTGCACCATAATATCAGAGGTGAATGTGAAAAATAATTTATTTGACTTTGGCAGCGAGAGATACCCCAGAGGTTTGAAGCTGAACAGAGGAGGAGCAGCCATGGGATATGTAATCATTTGGTATCCATGACACTACAGACAAAAACCCCTCTTAATAACCCTAATCTCCATTATCAGAGGGACTGTGTGTGTGTGTGTGTGTGTGTGGGTGTGTGTGTGTGTGTGTGTGCGCGGATAAAGAAAGGCAAGGTAAAGCAGCTCTTTTATGGAAGCTAAATAGTTTTTTTCTGGAGGATTATGGGAGATGAATCCTTTAAATGCTCACGAATACCATGATACTCATGAATGCAGAACATACATGTACATATCCACACACAGATAAACATGTACATGCACACAGACACACGTTCACAGTTGTATTTGAGATACGTCTCGGGACGTATTTAAAACATCACTATAAATGGTGTAAAAAATGATGCTAGTTGTTGTGAGGGTGAGCCACACACTTTAGTAGCTCTTAGTAATATAATTCCATCTGATTGGAATGTATGAATGGAATAAAGGGTAATCCTTTGGAATATACACAGCTAATTACTAGTTTATAAAAATGTAATAATAGAAGGGTCTTGTATGGCTCAGTTGGTAGAGCATGGCACTTGCAATGCCAGGGTTGTGGGTTCGATTCTCACGGCCACCCGTATGTACAAATGTATACATGCATGACTAAGTTGCTTTGGATAAATGCATCTGCTAAATGGCATATAACATGATCACGCTAAGCAATAAATAAGACTACTACTGCAATAGTAACATTGTCCATTGTTTTTCATTTAGAGCTTTTAGGAAAATATAACCATGAATTTCTAATCAGTGTTGCACTGTAAGTTGCAGGCCTCTGACCACAAAATCATCAGACCTAAGCAAATGTACATGAGCTCAACTACTACTGTGGACCGACTGCTCCTCTCTGCTGTGGATTAGCTCATCCCATGACCCATGGCCCACACCACCGCTCATTTATGGCTGCTTTAGTACCTCTGCTAGGTTATGTTATGTGGGACCACACACACAGTCTCACACACACAGCTAAGTGGATTACACACTGATGATTTGTGTCTGACCAAAAGCATTTAGTCACGGAGCGCACAGCAATTCAAACCCGTGATTAGGATTCTAGCATGTTATCCGTTTGGTCTGCAACCATGGCTAATGGTGGGGGTGATTTAGCATGTCATATGTGTCTGTCAGCATGTAAACTAACAGGGTGGGATAGATAGAGACTGTGTACTGTCTACTGTATGAGAAAGAGAGACCAACTGGAGAAATATGAACTGAATCTGAAGGGAGGTTGAGTTAAAATGCTCTGGTCTGGTTTGGTCTTCAGTTCAACATTGACACCAGATGTAATGATGTGGCTCGTAGACAGAGTCAATATGCAAAACTCATACAGGCTACTGATAGTAGGCTATATCGAAGACAGCGATACCGATTCATGATGAAAGCCTATACCTGAAGCCGGTGCTAATTACTAACCGAAGAAAAGTCAAAGATAGAATGAAATCAACAATATAGCGTCAAGATGAAGTTAGACATATTTACAGGATATACTGTAAGTGTCTGGTGTGTAAAAAAAGTCTAATTTGAAATGGTGTTGTAATTCTAGTTTGTCATGTGTGGTTCGGTTCCAATATCCCTCCGCTCATGTCAACCTATTGGGTTTTAAGACTAAACTAACCACTACCCCACATGCCTTTACTACAATGGAGAGCTCCATTTTCCTTTAAAATGTCTTTTGGATCTTTCCTGAGGGAGATGTTGTATCACCAAGGGGACCATGACAGTGCTTTGAATCTTCAGACCCTTCTTCAGAAAATTCAATTTGACCCTGTGACAGAATCAATGTATAGTCAGTGTCAGAGCAGGAAGTCACTGTATGATGACAACGCCATATGTGATTACACAGAAACTCACTGTCTCTGAGCCACAGAATACAGCCTTAGTCCTCAGACTGTAACATTATTTACTGTTATCATGGCTGGTATGTGTCTTTTATTAATACATTTAAATAGTAGCAGAAATAATGATTTACATGCTCCTGGTTACAGAGTAAGTGTGAGTGTCTGGATCGTGAATATCCCAAGGAGTATGACTGGTTTCCATTCTTCAATAAATTCTATTTAAAAAAATCTGAGACTGTTAACCTTGGTCTTGATCTTAGTCGAAGTGTTGGCCTATAGTGACTGGGTTCCCGTGGAGATTCACATCCAGCACAATACACAGCCCCTCATGTGTGACTCCACCATTGTTCCTCTCACACAAAATGCTCACTTTGATGTACGATCCTCTCTGCTCAGTGCCCCTCTCAAAACCAACTGGGCTCGCCATGCTACGCTGAGACCATGCTGAACTTAAGAGAATTCAATCGATTTTAATGGGCTGCTTCTCTGTGAAATGTTAGGGTGCATTAAAAACACACACCAAAAGAGCTATCCAACTTGGATCATCTATGTTGATTTGTGTTGGGCAAAAACATTAAATTCATTCAAAGGCCTCTGATTGGTTTCAGGTACAGGGGTGGGGTAGCTAGGGCCTCTTCCCCCCTGCATCGTTCCAGATGCTACCCTGTTGCCATGACAACATCTTGGCACATACAGAAAACCTTTGATTGACAGACATGCTCCCTGCCGACGGCTTAGAGGCCACAAAACAATACAGGGAGGAAGTCAGCCATTAGTCTGGTTACAAGTCTAACCTTGTCTTGATCCCTCTGGGGATGCAATGTTTAGGTCTAGCTGTGTGTGTGTGCATGTGCGTGTGCGCGTGTGTGAGCAAAACAGACTTTTTGGTAAGCTATATTATTTGACAGCAGCCCAAATACCAGAGTGGATGTGTAATTCATTGATAATGATGATGACAGTGAGGGGAAGGAGAGGGAGGATGACTTTATATAGTTCAATACAGACACCATTGGAAATTGTTCTTCATATACATTCTCAATATATGTTTTGATATATAATATATTTACTGAAAAATATGTTAAAGGTGCAATAGGATAGTTGGGTCATCTAAGCTTTTTATTTTACTTTTTTACCAAAATAAAAACAGTGTAGCGCTGAACAATTTTAAGTGTTATTTAAAAATAAATTACATTTAACATTTTTATACATATATGCTGTACCAGTCAAAGTTTGGACACACCTACTCATTCAAGGGTTTTTCTTTATTTTGACTATTTTCTACATTCTAGAATAATAATGAAGACATCAAAACTAAGAAATAACACATATGGAATCATGTTGTAACCAAAAAAAGTGTTAAACTAATATTTTATATTCTTCAAGTAGCCACCCTTTGCCTTGATGACAGCTTTGCACACTCTTGGCATGCTCTCAACCAGCTTTACCTGGAATGCTTGTCCAACAGTCTTGAAGGAGTTCCTACATATGCTGAGCACTTGTTGGCTGCTTTTCATTCACTTTGCGGTCCAAACCATCTCAATGGGGTTGAGGTTGGGTGATTGTGGAGGCCAGGTCATCTGATGCAGCACTCAATCACTCTCCTTGGTTAAATAGCCCTTGCACAGCTTGGAGATGTGTGGGGTCATTGTCCTGTTGAAAAACAAATGATAGTCCCAACAAGCGCAAACCAGATGGGATGGCGTTTCATTGCAGAATGCTGTGGTAGCCATGCTGGTTAAGTGTGCCTTGAATTCTAAATGAATCACTGACAATGTCACCAGCAAAGCACCCCCACACCATCACACCTCCTCCTCCATGCTTCACGGTGGGAACTACACATGCGGAGATCATCCGTTAGTCTAGTCTGCGTCTCACAAAGACACGGCGGTTGGAACCAAAAACTCATCAGACCAAAGGACAGATTTCCACCGGTCTAATGTCCATTGCTCGTGTTTCTTGGCCCAAGCAAGTCTCTTCTTCTTATTGGTGTCCTTTAGTAGTGGTTTCTTTGCAGCAATTCGACCATGAAGGCCTGATTCACGCAGTCTTCTCTGAACAGTTGATGTTGAGATGTGTCTGTTACTTGAACTCTGTGAAGTATTTATTTGGGCTGCAATTTCTGAGGCTGGTAACTCTAATGGACTAATCCATTAGTAACTCTGCGTCTTCCTGTGGCGGTCCTCATGAGATCCAGTTTCATCATAGCACTTGATGGTTTTTGCGAATGCACTTGAAGAAACTAGAAGTTCTTGACATTTTCCAGTTTGACTGACCTTCATGTCTTAAAGTAATGATGGACTGTCATTTCTCTTTGCTTATTTGAGCTGTTCTTGCCATAATGTAGACTTGGTCTTTTACCAAATAGGGCTTCTGTATACCACCCCTACCTTGTCACAACACAACTGATTGTCTCAAACACATTAAGAAGGAAAGAAATTCCACAAATTAACATGGCACACCTATTAATTGAAATGCATTCCAGGTGACTACCTCATGAAGCTGGTTGAGAGAATGCCAAGAGTGTTTAAAGTTGTCACCAAGGCAAAGGGTGGCTACTTTGAAGAATCTAAAATCTAAAATATATTTTGATTTGTTTAACACTTTTTTGGTTACTACATGATTCGATATATGTTATTTCATAGTTTTGATGTCTTCGCTATTAATCTACAATGTAGAAAATAGTAAAAATAAAGAAAAACCCTGGAATGAGTAGGTGTGTTCAAACTTTTTACAGGTACTGTACATCTATAATTTAAAAAAACGATATCTACAGGGAAACAATAATACATTCAGGAACTCCATTCACAGAGCAATTGAGTTATACACAGATCAAGGTTGGTGTAACAGTCCTGTAGTTTTGTGCCCCCTTCTGGTCATCCAGCTCCCATTCACAACACATGGGTTGCGTTTAAACAGGCAGCCCAATTCTGATCTTTTTCCAAGAATTGGTATTTTGTCCAATCACATCAGATCTTTTCACATCAGCTGTTTTACCAGAGCTGACCTGATTGGTCTATAGACCAATTAGTGAAAAAATACTAGAATTGGGCTGCCGGCCTGTTTAAACGCAGCCTTTGTGATAACAAAATATATCACTATAATACTAATGGAAGGCCTTACAATATTTGACAAAAGGCCGGTTTTCATCATCTCCTTCCTCATGATTCTCATGATTCTTTCACTGACTTTTCTGTTACCTTGTCAAAGAGATGCTGACTTGGCAAAGCCATTTCATTCCTTAGCTGTAAATATGATCCTGGAATGTGTTAGGCTACAAAACTCCATTATTACCTGTGTTGTTCATGCTACAGAGCTGGTAGGGAGGAGGAAAGAGCGGATCGAGACACTGGTGGAATAGGAGTGTGATTGTGATTGATGTGCTCCCATTAGCTGGTGTGTTATCGCTGTGGGTGGAGAGAACCATACAGCCACTGGGTTGTAACACAACACATTACTTGCTGCAGTCTCGAGCAGCCTCAGACATTCAAATAAAATATAGACCCTCTCACTGAGATCCTCATTCCCTGCTCCAGACACTCCGACTAGCTGCTTTCACGTCAGTGCTGATTTGCTGAGCATTCCCACTCAATAAACACATCTTAGTATTCATATTATCTAGCTGGAGTTTCAGTTCTCTGCAGGAGCTCTCAGCCATGTACTGTAGCTCTCTGCTCAACCCTCTCAGTCGTGGATAATATCTGGTGCTCCCTGTCAAAGTGATAGATTGTGATGGATGCATGGGTTGTCCTGCATTACCCCAATAAATGATCCTCAATGGGAGACCTTGGCCACAGAGAAATCAATATCTCACCATTAAAATCTATTAGAGGAGAGTTAGATCACGCGCTGTCAGAGGCACCACTCTCAGGCGGCCACAACATTAAACCTGACACTGGCCGTACATGAGTAATCAATATATAGTGGTTCACAGGTCATTTGTGGTCAACTTCTTAGCCCTGATGGATGTCTGTGCAGCCGGTGATTCATGTTGACACTGTTTAACAGGATTTTGCTCCGATTTAGATGGTCATTCCTCAGAGACTTACAGGAAACGTGGCAGTGGAGCATCCATTTCATTGTATGAAGACCCACCCCAATTTCAATTTCACTGAGACTTTATGGATTTTGTGCCCTGCTGTGTGTGAAAACACCTCAGTGGGCAAGGTCAAACTCCTACCATTGTTTTCATGTGATGAGCAAATGCAGTGACCACAGTTCACCGCAGACTTGCTTTGAGGTGTGTTGGACACAACTGTACGTTACCGTTCAGTGCAATAGGGTACTACTGGGTTCAATACCAGCTACACTGGTGTCAGAAGTGGGGATAGCTAACACCGCTCAAGGTGAACGTTTCAAAGGAACGTGTTACCCACAATCCACGACCACGCTAAGGAGCTTGCAGAACGGTTGGGAAAAGAGCCCATCTCAGTTTTTCCTTGCAGTGTATCTGAGTGCTCTCAACCTTGCCTCCGGACCCTCAGTCTCTAAGAAGAGATAATTACTTGTCAGGAATAAATAGAGAGATTAATGAATTCATTAGCAGGAGGGAGTTTAGCTCTTCACAGCACCACTTTCTGCTATGACACATCACGCCTATTGTTTTAGCTAGTTAGTCTTGAACAATAACATTCACACAGTAAATTGCCTCATACAGGACTGTAAAACCAAAGAAAAAAAAGCATCCACATATCCTGGAATTTAGCAACCACGCAAACAAAGGAGTCAACTTCAGATTATTCATCTTAATTATGTGTCTATAGAAGCCTGTTATTGTGGGAGGCAGGTGAAGACAGGCAACATTAATCCACATTAGTAGAATACACCAGTTAGATAGGCCAAACCTGCCATAGCAGGCACTGCACATTTGGACTGCAGCACTGGTATATTCATGCCAAAACACATTCATTTAACCATGTAGAGTAGCCTAAGCATCATGACCAAGAGGCTCTCTATATAACAACAAAATGTACAATATCTAGAACAAAAAAAATGCTTTTCCAAACTTTCCCTAAAATCTTTCAGAGCCGTGTGCGTGATCAAAGAGAAACAACATAAACCTGTCATCAACAAAAGGAATGTTCTTTATTGAACCAGAGATTGCACAAGTTCCAGATTTTCTGTTTGGTGAGAGGATGAAAATGTCCCAGTTCAACCAGTTAAATCCTCTTCTTCCTGAAGAGATGGATGAAATAAAACTAGTTCCATCATATTTCTAGAAAAATTCACCATAGCTATAACGCTGACATGCTAGGATATCCAAGTTAGTCATTTTAATATTGATTGTTGGTTCTTAATTTTCTTTCCTCTGTAGTCATTGGCAGTTTGTTTGCCTTATCATGCACAGTGAAATTACAAACAATATTTTACAAAAACACTGTTGAGACACTTAAACAGTTTCAGCATCCTCTAATTCAACCAGTCATGTTAAATTTGTTAAAGTTTTTCTAAAAAGTAAAAAAATAACATTTGAATAAAATTCCTTCACTTAGCAGTCTCGCAACATTTTCTAGATATAGAAAGCCATCCCTTTTTCTTGGTCTCTATTTCCAATAAGACCATCTTTTACGATGAGAAGTGAGGTTCCTAAATCAAGTCCAACTGCATCCAGGAATGTAACACTGTATTATATCTCATTTTTCTATTTAAAAAAATGCAGATCTGCCATTAGATGCCTGACCAAAGAACCCACTGATGATGTGGATACTTGCGTGCACCTGGAGGTTGGACAATGGAATGGGAAGCCTGGTCTCTGATTGGATCTCATCAGGGTTTAACCAAAATTAAGTTAATGAAGTGAAATTTGCCCATAAACTTCTATGAGCGTTTTATTACAAAATTAAATGAATGAAAAGCAGGGTCTGGTAAGGCTGGATGAAATACCAAACTGGACCCAGGATGCTGGTTGCCTTGATATAATGCTGGGATGGCACAAATAAGTGCAACACTGAACACTTCACCCCTTCATGACTGCCAGCAAACGCAGACATTATCAGCATAAAAAAATAACTATATGTGTATATAATTGTACGTTGTAAAAGCATGGAATAAACATATATGGGCCATATACACTGCAGGTTCTACCAGTATATAAAGGATATAAAGAATGGATGACGAAAGAAAATTATTCAGATGATCCTGTTTGGCACGATGGAGCCAAAGGTTTCTCACCACTGGTGCTGAAAGTGCCCTGAACAGCAGAGCTACACTAATATTGGTGCCTGTTGAGTTGCAATCACAGATTGCGTTGTAGATGGGGCCTACCTACCACACACGACATCACATCGGCAGTTGTTTTTCCTCTCCTTAGACATCCATTGAATGCTTATAATAAAGCGAGCTGGTGTCTGTCCCCCTAGGCCCAGAAAGGGCACATAAGAACCAACCAAAACACTATTTTCCACAGTGAAGCACTCATCAGCAAAGCAGAAGCACATCATTTGTTGCCTGTGGATGACTGCTCCGCCTCCTCCAAGGTTGACCAATCTCCATCAACGCTGCATACAGATGTCCTTTACCATCCCCTTTTGGCTTTTTGTTGCTACGAAAATGTAATTTTGTGCAAAGGTTTTATATAGCCAGAATTTCTCTCAGTCTTGATGAGTCTTTTCGGACATAAGTTTGCATTCATACTGGAAAAGAGAACCAAGGAGACAAGGGATAATGTAATGTGGCAGTTGAATATTCAGTAAAAAGCTCTGGTTGGAATGAATGTATACATGCATGTATGTAGGACATTTATAAACCTATGACACTTTAATTCAGCATTATAAAGTTTCCTCACCAGGGCTAGCTGTCGTCCTATGTTCCCCATGGTTATCACACCAGCGAAGAAGATGCAAGGTAACCAGGAGCGAATGTACAGAAAATCTGGAGAGGTATACCTGAAACAAAACAAGAGAACAGGTATTAAACGTAGGACAATCCCCAAATGAGAATGAAAATCTACAGAAATCCCTCCTGTATCTTGAAAAATATTATAAACTGGGTGTTTCGAGCCCTGAATGCTGATTGGCTCAGAGCA
The DNA here is from genome assembly GCF_901001165.1 of Salmo trutta. Classification (NCBI taxonomy): domain Eukaryota; kingdom Metazoa; phylum Chordata; class Actinopteri; order Salmoniformes; family Salmonidae; genus Salmo; species Salmo trutta. The sequence continues at coordinate 30,583,404 of NC_042980.1, read as the reverse complement.
GTTGTATATTTAAGCAATAAGGGCCGAGGGGGTGTGGTACATGGCCAATATACCATGGCTAAGGGATGTTCTTAGGCACGACGCAACGTAATATGAGCAGTAAAAATAAAATGTTTTGTCATACCTGTGGTATACGGTCTGACATACCACAGCTGTCAGCCAATTAGCATTCAGGGCTCGAACCACCCAGTATATAATAGACCGTATACCACGGTTATGACAAAACATATTTTTACTGCTATAATTAGGTTGTAACCAGTTTATAATAGCAATAAGGCACCTTGGGTGCTTGTGGTATATAGCTAATATACCATGGCTAAGGACTGTTTCCAGGTACTCCCCGTTGCCTCGTGCATAAGAACAGCCCGTAGCCATGGTATATTGGCCATATACCACACCCCTCGCGCCTTATTGCTTAATTATTATACATTCATGTCCTGTAAACTGTATTGTATTAGTACTCACTGAAAGACTCCGTTGTAGACCAGGAGCTGAGTGGATAGAGTGGCCAGCAGGGCGATGACCACCCCCAGGCCAAAGCCAGAGCGAGACCGGTCAAACGTCCACCAGAGGCCGATGGACAGGGCCGCCAGCGTCAGGGACAGCTGCACGTTGTTCGCAAAGTCCACTTTCTGAGAGGGGTTAAGGACAGCTGATCATGTAGTAGGATAGTCCACACAGGAACCATGGGTTCGGCTCAGTTAGGTTCTTCTTGTAAACAGGCTTGTTTAATCACATTTAAAAGCCCATCGTTTTAGCTAGGCCTTTAGTCACTGATCTTATTGTTTTACACATTACATTTGAGTCTTTCAGCAGATGCTCTTATAGAGAGCAATTAGGGTAAAGTGCCTTGCCCATGGGCACATCGACAGATTCATTTTGTTTTATTGTAAAGTGTGTTGTGATTATAAATACAGTTTGATTTGCAAGTAAAAATGTCAACATGGAATGCTTTTGCCCCATGGTTTACAGGTTTTTACACATCTTTTTATTATTCACATCAAATTCAGTAAGTGTCAGACAGGCAGGTAGGAATAGAGCAGGATACTCAACTCTTACCCTATGTGGTCTGGAGCCTGCTGGGTTTCTGTTCTACCTGACAATTAATTGCATACACCTGGTGTCCCAGGTCTAAATCAGTCCCTGATTATAGAGGGGAACAATGAAAAAAATGCAGTGGAACTGGCTTCCAGGTCCAGAGTTGAGTTTAAGAGGCATAGAGGATACAGCACTGGCATGGTTGATGCCCACGAACACAGCCACACAGCGCATCACACTGGACCACTCCCGCTTGAACTTGTGGGGCTCGCCGAGCCGACAGTCAATGCATGGATACAACAGACCGATTATTGCTGAGAGAGAGGGGTAGACCGGGATAAAGGTAAGGGATTGAGGGTGCAGAAATAGGAAGAGGGGATCAGAGATCAACAATCAGCTTTATTGCTGCAGTAGCATGGCCTGTGCCGTACATTTCTGTTAATATGGTTGTGGAGAGAAAGGCTGCCATGCCAGCCCACCACATAGCATCAACGCTATTCTGATGACACACCAAAAAACAAACCCACTGTTGTTGAGGTTGGCCTCCTTTTAAAGCTATTGTTTAAATATTACACAAGAACTATACAGACTGCTGTGCAAATTTAGGTAACTATGTACAGTGAACTGCTCTGGTCTTGACTAGTCAATAAAACCCGATAGCTACTGCATGATGCAAACAGCCCAGTGCGCAGTAACAGTGGAAACCTGCATCTCCCCCCAGGCTGAGCAGTCGAGCGCGGCAGTCTCAGTCTCAGGGGGATACAGGCCTGCGGCTGTTGTGCTTTTCTACTGGTCCACTAGGAATCAGCAGCTACATCTACTCTCTGTGCTGTAGACCCAGGGGACAACAATTCAATAATGATAGTAGTCAAGTCTGGCAGCAAAAACCTGTGTGTGTCCCCCTTCTAGCGCTGACTTTGCTGATAGCTACTTTGAGGAAAAGCGTACTTACTATGCCTGTGATGTGGTTGTCCCACCTAGCTATCTTAAGATAAATGCCCTAACTGTAAGTTACACTGGATAAGAGTGTCTGCTAAATGACTAAAATGTAAATGTGTGTGTCCCCTACCTGAGGCGGTCCCACAGCAGGGCGGCACCCACCAGGCTGATGAGAAGATGCTACTAATGACATCAGGCGGGAACAGAGTGACGTTCCTCTGTACCTGCAGTGAGAGAAAACAAATATTAGCTACTTTAGTACTCTTAGTCATATCTTCCCCTTAAATGTTTCCCCATTCAAGATATGTATCATTAAAATACAAACATAGCTCACCTGCAGCAGGTTGAGCACCAGAGCCAGGAAAACTCCTATAGAGAACAGCATGAACCCACGGATCACCAGGGTGGTGCTTCTGTTCGTGATCACTGCAATGTATGGTCCTCTGGAAGGAGCGGTCTGACTGGACCCAGACCGCTGCTGGTCGCTGACTACTGTGGAGTCGGCCATGGCTGCCAGGGCAATCGTGGACACCAGGACAGAAGGGGAAACGCTAGCTCTACCCTCCAGTGATCGCACTGTCCACTGACATCACCAATACCCTGAAACACAGGAACGTATTCAGGTGTGGCTACATGATCATCCAATAAAACAACCACAGCCCAGAGGTGTGAAGTCAGTGGACAAACACAGATGTCTGTCTAGTTCAGGGATGGGCAACTCCAGTCCTCTGGGGCCTGATTGGTGTCACACGTTTTTTCCCCAGCCCCAGCTAACACACCTGACTCAAACAATCAACTAATCATGACCTTCAGCTGTATTTGCTAGGGATGGGCAAAAAGTGTGACACCACTCCAGACTGGAGTTGCTCATCCCTGGTCTAGTTAGTCAATGTTCATGTCTCATCTTACAAACACTAGTCAAATAATTAAGAGTAGCTAGCTATGCCTAATGTTGATTTCTTTGTCTCAAGAAGAGACGTTATGCTCAGCCTCAGCAAATGCATACATCACATTTGCCAGATGGCTCTCTACTTTTGACCTAGTTAGCTACCTACAGTGACGTTTCATCTACTTCGAGATTGGAAGCTGATATAACAGCAACCTGTGGCAGTATTGGCACTGCCAGAGCAACGTAACGTTATCTAACTAGCTAGCGAAGGTCATCGAAACCAGCTAACGTTAGAAGATAGCCAGCTAGCATAGATAGTCAGCTAGCATAATAGCTAACATTAATACTTTGAATACACTGTTGGATACAAACAATAATTACTAAACGTTAGCTAACTATATAGTGTAGTGTTAAATAAAACGAATTTGATAGTTTTTGTATATATGCTAGCAACAGTTGATTATTGATAATCAGCATACACATCTTGTTTATTAGCCTAGCTAGCTAGCACACTTCGTCAGCTGATATTTACAGTCACACGCTATTTGCCTTGAATTAAATAAATATTACCTTCAATGTTTATAAAGTATTTTTCAAAAATTGCAAAAGACACATTTTGCTTCTTTTTTTTAGGTAGTAGCAGGAGTTTGAGAACTAGCTTCGAGGGGGGGTAAAAACTCGTCTTCTCGCTAATTTCGGATGAACTGGTTTGGCACTGGCTACGTGGCCAACCAATCGGCTTCTAAAACCCTGACGTAATCTCATTGCACAAAGCCCACGTTTTGCCCAGGTAGAATAAATGCAAAATTGTCTTTGATATAAAATATTACAAAATGCACAGAAGTGGTTAAAATTAAAATACATTCATTTATAAACATATTGATAAAATGGTTGAGTTGTTTGGCATTGGGTGTGTATATCAAATCAATGATGATTATTTCAACAACAAAAAATGTAACCTTTATTTAATTAGGCAAATCACTTAAGAACACATTCTTATTTACAATGACGGCCTAGGAACAATGGGTTAACTGCCTTGTTCAGGGGCAGAACAACAGATTTTTACTTTGTCAGCTCGGGGATTCGATCTAAAAACCTTTCGGTTACTCGTCCAACGCTCTAACCACTAGGCTACCTGCCATCCCATTATATAAGAATGTCTTTAATGTGGATCACATCTGTCATTAGTGTAGGCCTATTGTAATTTTTGGTCTATCCATTGGATGAAATCCAGAGTTGCTGTAAACATAACAATAAATGCTAATAGACAGTGTGTGAATGGTCTGTAAGACTTTGAGAAGGCAAAAGTCTGAATACTGAATACCAAATCAAGTGGAAATGGGGATTATCTGTGATCTACTCCACACTGTGACTGCCTCACCTCCATAGCATAAGCCTATTAGACTACATGCTGGAGCAAAAGGAATGGCTTGACTGAACAGTGGTAAGAGACTTAAGGGAAGCCATTCAGCCATCATGAATGAAAGATGACAGGAGAAAATGGGATCACATTTCTTTTTGAGTATACAGTGAGAAGCAGGACAGGGATATTGGGCAGCTGTACTTTTGAGGGACACAAAATCCTTTTGAATTATTTTGCCCAGAGATAGTTCAACTATTAAGGGATATTTCCATTTCTTCTGACATACAGTAGGATGAACTGTCACTAAACTACTTCCCAACACACCAGTGAAAACACCTTAGTATCCATTTACACTGGATGGCTAGGACGTAAAATCACATAGAATAGGAGAAGAAGAATAGTGGTGGTGAATTCATTTAGAACTGTTATCACCTTGGGTTTTCTGGATTCAATCGGGACACTGCAAATCCCATCCACTACAGCAGTACCAACGATCCCCGGGGAGATGTCCTTAACCCTAATAATCAGAGTGATAGAGGGAGCCTGCTAGGTACAGGCAGGATACAGAAGGGGTTTCAATTAGTTGTCAAGGGCTATTTGGAGGCCCCCTAGCGCTAAGAGGAAATGGTCAGGGACCCAATTCATCATCCTGACTGGCTCAATGTTAAGGGCCTTTTCATTACCAGCCCCGTGTGTCCCAGTCAGACACAACCCTGGTATAAATGTGACTGATGGGGAAGGTGCAGGGTGAGGTGTGCTCTAGTTAAAGTCAACCCCTATTGGCCTGTTACAGGTCTCAGCTCACACATAATAGCCCCCCTGACCTTTCTGTTGTCTCTAATTAACCCCTAAACCCCTCCCCTCTCTGACTCGCCCACCAATCCCCAGACAGGGATAATAGATGCGTTTTGCAGTGCCACTGGAACTCTCAGCCTCTCAGAGGTGTTATTTAAAACTAAAAACCACTGAGGGCAACAAAGGAAAATGGCTGAGTATGTGTTTCACTGGGGCTGCCTGTACATCATGACCAATAAATACCTGTAACATATTTTATGCCGTTGCGTGTCATTTCTGTTGGGGACAACGGTGGTAGTCTTCAATCACTTAAAACATAACATTACTAAAGCTGTTGTCTAAATGCCATAGAGAATTAAGAATAGTTTTCTAACATAAACTCATAATATTAATGAAATGCCTTATTTGAAATTCCACCAATGCACATCTGTTTGCACGTTCTAGCGTGCCCCCTGGTCCGCAGGGCTCACAGGGTGTATCAGCAGGGCTTGACATATTTATTCTCTCTCTCTGCCTGACTGACATGCTGTGTATCTGCATGAACATCTGTAACGGGTTGTGTTTACAGCAGCAGAGGATGGCCAAGCAGATGATAAGCCAAGAATTAACAAAGAACCATGCAAGTACCTCCCTCAGAAAGTATATTGGCATTTAATGCAACAATAAAATACCAACCGTCATATTTGTGGTATTGCTCAATGAGTAATAATGGAAAGTCAAATGGTCCATAACTGCATGATTAGACATTCCATGTGGTATTTAAGGAGCACAGCATTCAGGCACACAGGGACACACACTTATGTCTATAATTCAAAATAAATGAGAAAGAAACAGTATGGAAAATAATATATATGCTGGAGCTTTAGAAACAGAGGGTAGTCTACTAGTTCATCATTGTCTATGAAAATTCTTAAGAGTATGAGGTAAAATGCTAATGTAATTTAGCTGGCCACACAGAAGCACCAATACCAGCATGTGTGTGGCATCTTGAATGATAATGACAAAGCATGCCATATCCCTTGTGAGCAAGTCTGTGGAACGCTGATTACAGATTGGCCAGTGTGTCCTCACCCCCAAGAGGACCAGGATTCTAATGCTAATCACTGTTGGCTCCCATTGAAATGTATTTTCCCATGTAGCTCTAAAGCAGGGAAATAAAATGGAATACAACAGTTACACCATTGTACAGAGTGCTGCGTGTTTTCCCATTTTTAGCCCAACTGCATTTTATAACCCACTTGCTCACTGTCAATCTTAACCTATTGCACCATCTACTGGCACCATCATAGAACTAGCCTGGTCAACCTATCAAGTCAAATGCACAAGCTCAGATGTGCTTTACTGAACCCATTGTTTCTAACGGGAGGAAAGAGAAGACAATATATGAGGATGTTTATTCACATCTATAGTATATTTATCAGTCATCATACAGGCATAATCAGTGCACTCTCAATTTGAAATGGCCTACATGGGATTCATCATCAATTACAAACCGAGAAACACTCATCAAAAAATGTCAGTCAGCAGACACTTTATTTTCATTCAGGAAAGAGAAATATGTCAGAGCCGAGCCCAGTGAAACTCAGTTACGCATCCAATATAGGTGAATTGAAAGGAGGGAGATTCAGTGCATATGTTCTCATTGGCTGCTCCTCTGTAGCAAACTCTCAGTGTTAATGAGCAGCCTCTCTCTTAAACTGCGGCCATGGCTATCAGTGAGGTGAGACCATTGCTATTCAGGACCAAACAGATGACAAATCATTTGGACATAATTAGTGCTCAGCAAGGTTACAACTGACACAAATTTCCATCTTAATTAGGAGGGAAATTTGTTCCATTAATTTAATTTGGTGTGCATGAGCAGGTTAGCACCTTACTACGTTAATCTTACAACTGTCAGTGCGGGCGAGGAGAGGGCCTTGGATCATGGGCAAACAGGAAAGACTTATATGAAACAGGCTTTATTTCATATGTAGGACACCATTGTGAATGTCTTCTGCTTTCATTACAGTTAAGGTAATAGTATACCAAACTCAGCAAAAAAAGAAACATACCTTTTCAGGACCCTGTCTTTCAAAGATCATTCGTAAAAATCCAAATAACTTCACAGATCTTCATTGTAAACGGTTTAAACTCTGTTTCCCATGCTTGTTCAATGAACCATAAACAATTAATGAACATGCACCTGTGGAACGGTCGTTAAGACACTAACAGCTTACAGACGGTAGGCAATTAAGGTCACAGTTATGAAAACTTAGGACACAAAAAAGGCCTTTCTATTGACTCTGAAAAACACCAAAAGAAAGATGCCCAGGGTCCCTGCTCATCTGCGTGAATGTGCCTTAGGCAAGGAGGCATGAGGACTGCAGATGTGGCCAGGGAAATAAATTGCAATGTCTGTACTGTGAGACGCCTAAGACAGCGCTACAGGGAGACAGGACGGACAGCTGATCGTCCTCGCAGTGGCAGACCACATGTAACAACACCTGCACAGGAACGGTACATCCGAACATCACAACTGCTGGACAGGTACAGGATTGCAACATCCTAGCATATCCTAGCTTCTGGGCCTGAGTAACAGGCAATTTACTCTGGGCACGCTTTTCATCCAAACTTCCCAATGCTGCCCCCTATCCCAATTAAGTTTTAAAGGCACAGTTAACTTAGTGTATGTAAACATCTGACCCACTGGAATTGTGATACAGTGAATTAGAAATGAAATAATCTGTCTGTAAGCAATTGTTGGAAAATGTACTTGTGTCATGCACAAAGTAGATGTCCAAACCGACTTGCCAAAACTATAGTTTGTTAACCAGAAATTTGTGGAGTTTTTGAAAAACGAGTTTTAAAACTTCTTAGGGCTAGGCGTCCCGCTAGCGGGACAACTTCCGGTGAAACTGGAGGACGCACAATTCAAATAAATAATTATTAAAATTATGGATATTAAACATTTAGGTAAATGTAAGTGTCTTATATTGGTTGAAAGCTTAAATTCTTGTTCATCTAACTGCACTGTCCGATTTACAGTAGCTGTTACAGCGAAAGCATGCTATTGTTTGATTGTTTGAGGACGGCACCCCACATCAAAATATTTTTCCACTTGCACAGGTTACATAAATTCACAAATAGCGATTAAATATTCACTTACTTTTTGAAAATCTTCCTCTGATTTGTCATCCAAAGGGTCCCAGCTATAAAATGTGGTATTGTTTTGTTAGATAAAATCCTTCTTCATATCCCAAAAAGTGTGTTTAGTTGGCGCCATCGATTTGAGTAATCCACTCATTCAACATGCAGAGAAAGGAATCCAAAAATCTACCCCTAAACTTTGTTTCATCAAGTCAAAATACATTTCTATTTACTCCTCAGATAGCCTAAAATGTAATCAAACTATAATATTTCTTACATAAAGAAGTATGTTCAATAGGAAACCGATTTTAGCAGGTGCGTTACTTCTTCATGGTGCGCCAAACACGAATTTCCAAGACTGTGTCCCTGTACTAAAACTGATATTTCTTCCTCGATTTTAAAGTTACAAGCCTGAAACCTTGAACATAGACTGCTGACATCCTGTGGAAGCCATAGGAATTGTATCCAGGGAGCTAATTTCCAGTATGCCCTTATGCTTTCCATTGTAAGAGCAAGGTCTCTCTCAAAAAAAGAAGTCCGGTTGGTTTTTCTTTGGATTTTCTCCTACCATATCTATTGTGTTATATTCTCCTACATTATTTTTAACATTTCTACAAACTTGCATATCCTGGCTTCATGGCTTGAACAACAGGCAGTTTACTTTGGGCACGTCATTCAGGCGGAAATTGACAAAAAAGGGGCCTAGCCCCTGACTCCAACATTAGTGTATGTAAACTTCCGACTTATATATATATATATATATATTAGTATATATGATACAATAGTGGTCACAGTAAGCTATAATATTGCAATAATAATATTGTAATCACCCTAATAAAAACCTTTAGCCTATTCTGTTATAAATAACTTGCAATATGGCTTCAACATATAACAAAAACCTATAGCCCCTAACCCTGTTTTGAGATGGCTTCAGTCTATACACCTGTTGTCAGGTGATGTTCTGTTGTAAGCCTCTTATGCTTGAGTGAGAGCCACTGTGTAATGGTTTCAGCTGGGTGGGCATTGATAAGTCCAAGGACTAGGTCTCTTTTCATTGTTGAGGAGGCCGAGGAGTAGAGAGTTTATGAAGCTGTAGTAATTACCTGAAAGAGGCAGTTCAATACACACTCAGAGAGAGCGATAGGGGGAGAGAGAGAGAGAGAATTACTGATTTAGGAACTGTGAGCCTCTAATGGAATCCTCCACTGCCTCCTGGGTGCTCAACCTGACTACTATTACCTGCACTGATGCATATTCCATTATGGGATCCTCCACTTTAATAGTGTCCATCAAATCAAATCAAATTTTATTGGTCACATACACATGGTTAGCAGATGTTAATGCGAGTGTAGCAAAATGCTTGTGCTTCTTTCTAGTTCCGACCGTGCAGTAATATCTAACAAGTAATCTAACAATATCACAAGAACTACCTTATACACACAAGTGTAAAATAAATATATGGATGAGTGATGGCCGTGTGGCATAGTCAAGATGCAGTAGATGGTATAGAGTACACTATATACATATGAGATGAGTAATGTAGGGTATGTAAACATTATATAAAGTGGCATTGTTTAAAGTGACTAGTGACACATTTATTACATCCAATTTTTTATTATTAAAGTGGCTAGAGATTTGAGTCAGTATGTTGGCAGCAGCCACTCAATGTTGTTTAACAGTCTGATGGCCTTGAGAAAGAAGCTGTTTTTCAGTCTCTCGGTTCCAGCTGTGATGCACCTGTACTGACCTCGCCTTCTGGATGATAGCGGGGTGAACAGGCTGTGGCTTGGGTGGTTAATGTCCTTGATGATCTTTTTGGCCTTCCTGTGACATCGGGTGGTGTAGGTGTCCTGGGGGGCAGGTAGTTTGCCCCCGGTGATGCGCTGTACAGACCTCACCACCCTCTGAAGAGCCTTACGGTTGTGGGCGGGGTAGTTGCTGTACCAGGCGGTGATACAGCCCAACAGGATGCTATCGATTGTGCTTCTGTAAAAGTTTGTGAGTGTTTTCGGTGACAAGCCAAATTTCTTCAGCCTCCTGAGGTTGAAGAGGCGCTGTTAAGCCTTCTTCACCACACTGTCTGTGTGGGTGGATCATTTCAGTTTGTCCGTGATGTGTACGCCGAGGAACTTAAAACTTTCCACCTTCTCCACTACTGTCCCTTCGATGTGGATAGGGGGGTGGTCCCTCTGCTGTTTCCTGAAGTCTACGATCATCTCCTTTGTTTTGTTGACATTGAGTGTGAGGTTATTTTCCTGACACCACACTCCAAGGGCCCTCACCTCCTCCCTGTAGGCCGTCTCATTGTTGTTGGTAATCAAGCCTACCACTGTAGTGTCGTCTGCAAACTTGATGATTGAGTTGGAAGCATGCATGGCCACGCAATCATGGGTGAACAGGGAGTACAGGAGAAGGCTGAGAACGCACCCTTGTGGGGCCCCAGTGTTGACGATCAGCGGGGTGGAGATGTTGTTTCCTACGCTCATCATCTGGGGGAGGCCTGTCAGAAAGTCCAGGACCCAGTTGCACAGGGTGGGGTCGAGACCCAGGGTCTCGAGCTTAATGACGGGTTTGGAGGGTACAATGGTGTTAAATGCTCAGCTGTAATCGATGAACAGCATTCTTACATAGGTATTCCTCTTGTCTAGATGGGTTAGGGCAGTGTGCAGTAAGATTGCGATTGCGTCGTCTGTGGACCTATTGGGGCGGTAAGCAAATTGGAGTGGGTCTAGGGTGTCAGGTAGGGTGGAGGGGATATGATCCTTGACTAGTCTCTCAAAGCACCTCATGATGACGGAAGTGAGTGCTACAGGGCGATAGTCGTTTAGCTCAGTTATCTTAGCTTTCTTCATGTGAAATACAGAGACATCAGGTGCCTGCCAAAGCACTCGCACCTATGGGAAGGTCTAACCCGCTCTGTAATGGCTGTTCTTTTACACAAAGGTGCAGTACTACTTATAAATATGGTAAATCTATTCTTTGTAACAAAAAGCATACTGAAGACATAGGCAGAAGGAATTCAAAAACACAAGTTGTTAAATGGGAGCGTTCTAGTGTCTCTCTCTCTTTCTCTCTCTCTCGCTCACACACACACACACACACACACACACACACACACACACACACACACACACACACACACACACACACACACACACACACACACACACTAACACTCCTCTAGCATGCAATCAGGTAAATTATGATTTACATCCTAAAAATAAAAAAAAAATAAAAAAAATTGTTAGAAAAATACATCTAGCTAGTTGTGCTAGACATTTTATAGATAAAAAGATACGTAGCATGTCGTTTTTAAATGTGTGCATGCTTTTCACCTCTGAGAAAATATGTTTCAAAGGGTTTGTGGCGGATTTTAAAACTTCCATTTAGGATACACCAGAGCATCCTCTGCCAGAAGAAGGCAGTCGAGGAGAGGAGCAAACTACTCTCTGTTCACCTATGAACTAATTGATGCTCTCCTACATTTGGCAAACACTTATCGGTTTTCGGGGTCACATTGGAAAGGAGGACAGATGAGTCGAGGAGAGGACGCACTTTTGCCCTATTGAGAATATCTCCCCATGACAGATGAACACTGGATCTGGGAGCAGCTTAGGGTTCATCACACACACACACACACACACACACACACACACACACACACACACACACACACACACACACACACACACACACACACACACACACACACACACACACACACACACACAGCAAATAGATGTTACGTTTTATGGGACAAACTGATGGTTTACATTATAGGCCTATGGCAGGATCAGTGGACAGGATGTGTACTTGATGGTCCTGCTTCCTTACATCACTTCAACAATTGAGGATCATTAATCACAACGTGCATGATTTATTTGTCTCCAGGAATACTGACAACCCTGTTCAAATGAAAGATTCAATGATGTTGGAAAGGCTTCAGACCAAGAGAGCTTCATCATGTCAGCCTTTCCATATAATCTTTAGTGGTATTAGAGCTCCCTCCAGTGGACGAAAGTGGAATTGCAACGTTTAGAACCGCTGCAGCGATTCACATCCAACATTGTTCCCTTTTGTTTTTGTAAATGTTAACTCAATACTCACTTTATTGACTCCCATCACTCGACAGTGGCCGTGTTGCAAGTGAGGTTAGCTTACTTTTTGTATAAAAATTACAGCTACATCTTGAACGCACAATTTATCAAGGATTAAGATATGCTTTCGTCATGTGACTATACACCACAGTCCAACATGGCGGCCACGTCTGTTTTCCACAGAGGGAGAATAGGGTCGAAAATAGGAGCTCAATATGATCAAGAGGGCAATCTTATTCAGGTAACATAATTTTTTGTCTGTCATTTTTCCTAATATGGTGCGATTTCTGTCATAATATAACAACACAACATTGCAATGTAAACATTTATGGGTTTGCCACTTGGCTAGATAGCTACAGAAGGTAGCGAATTCACAGTTTGCTAAATAAAGCAACTGATGTTAGCAACTGTGGCTTGCAGTTTGAAACAAGGGAGGACGAGGAGCAGAGTGTCAAGCTAGCAGAAATCCTGGAACTTCTGCTTGCTGCTGGATATGTCAGAGCCCGAATAAAAGGACTGGGACCTTTAGACAAGGTGAGAACCAACTTACATTACAAACCTCCTGAAGATCTGCAGGCTTTTGATTCCTGGTTTTACCATCTCCTTGCTACCCTTTCTAATTCCATTCCCTGAACCATGTCTTTTTATAGGTGGTGGGAGGGATGACATGGTGCATCACAACATGTAACTTTGACATTGATGTGGATCTGCTGTTCCAGAATTCAACATGTAAGTAGCTAACATATAGCATTGTTTTGTTTACTGTTAGTGATGTTGCTGGACCAGTGTAACTGATGTTGGATGAACTTGTGTATCTCTTTGCAGAGCTCTCACAGAGAAGATTGTGTCTGTTCTGCCCAAAATGAAGTGTCCTCATCGCCTGGAGCTCCATCAGATCCAAGGGCTGGATTTCATCCATATATTTCCAGTGATACAGGTGTGTATTCCTGAGACATTAGAGTTTTGTAATAGAGTACCACACTTGGTTTGTGACCTCATGTCTGATTCATTGCCTGTGTTGTATGATCTTCATAGGGAGGAGGGAGGAGATGGGAGACTATGTGAGAGCCTATTCTGTCTCTCAGTTCCAGAAGACACACAGCTTCCCTGAGGTGAGTGCTGTTATTGTAGGGTGGCTCCATGGCAGGGATATTCAACTCCAGCTCTACTCATTACATTTCTAAGTGCAATGTTCTGAACTTTTCCCTGATTAAACCCCTGTCGTATTGTCTCCATCCTAGGATGAAGACTTCCCCCAGAGGAAGGAGAAGGCTGTGAAAGTAGTCCTAGATGTATTGGTGAGTGACTCCCTGACATGAAGCTGACATGCCATGCCTGAGTCAAATTATTCCATGAGCCTTTACAATAAAGATGGTGCTGCAGTGGATAGCAGACGTTTTACAGGCTTCTGACCAATTCTGCTTATATATACATATCTACCTCAATTACCTCATCGACTCGACTCGATACCGTTACCCGATGTTTATAGCCAAGTTATCGTTACTCCCTGTGTATTTATTCCTTCCTTATTTTTCTCTTTGCGTTGTTGGGAAGGGCCCGTTAGTAAGCATTTCACTGTTGCTCCTGAGTGGCACAGTGGTCTAAGGGTCTGCATCTCAGTGCTAGAGGCGTCACTACAGTCCCTGGTTCGTCTCCAGGCTGTACCACAACCAGCCGTGATTGGGAGTCCCGTAGGGTGGGGCACAATTGGCCCAGCGTCGTCCGGGTTTGGCCGGTGTAGGCCGTCATTGTAAATAAGAATTTGTTCTTAACTGACTTACCTAGTTAAATAAAAATAAATAGTCTACACCTGTTGTTTACGTAGCATGTGACAAATTAAATTTGATTTGATTTAAAGGCCCCCCTTGTAATAGTATAGAAACTTTAAAACCACACAGCATGTTGTTTTTCTCCTCTGGTATTGACAGGAAGTGTATAAACATCATAGGAAATACAAGAGACAGGTTGAAGCAGGAGCGCTGCTGGACGAGGAGTCCAGGGTTCACTCCACTCTATTGGAGTATGGAAGGTAGGCTGCCTGTCTCTCTTGCTCTCTCCGTATTCAGTCCTCCATATCCAACTTTCTCCACAGTTCATGTTACATGTTTACATAAAAAAAAAGGTTTTACCTTTTATTTAACTAGGTGGGTCAGTTAAGAATAAATTATTATTTACAATGACGGCCTACCGGGGAACAGTGGGTTAACTGCCTTGTTCAGGGGCAGAACGACAGATTTTTACCTTGTCATTGAGAATCAGAACCAATGTGATCTCATCCCATTTGACAATTGTGTTCCTTTCATTTTCCTATTATTTTCCTGCATCTCATCCATCCTTATATTAGAATGTCAGATGACCTTCTGTAAGTATGTAAATGGACTCGTTCACTGCAAGGAGGGTTTCACATGAATGCTTGTTGTGTGAGTGTTTCGACACAGAAGAGAATACAAAACTTCAAACAAGCATGGAGTGGGTGTGTGTGCATACATGTGTTATGTGCTCCTTTCATGTACCAGTATCCTAACAGCAGTGGAGGCTGTTGAGGGGAGGACGGCACATAATAATGGCTGAAACGGAGCAAATGGAATGGCATCAAACACATGTTGTTGATACCTTTCCACTATAACGCTCCAGCCATTACCACATGCCCGTCTTCCCCAATTAAGGTGCCACCAGCCTCCTGTGCCTAACAGTGATTTAAGTACTTATTACTCCTGTGTTTTAGACGGTATGGATTCAGCAAGCAGACAAAACAGGACCAGGTGAGCTTTATTGAAATTACTGTCATGTGTGTAAAGTTAATTGTAGCGTTATATGAATTCAAAGCCTATAACTACAGCCTTCTACAGAAAGATGAAGACCGGGACAAGAGGTCGATCATTACAACCAATATTACAGTGATGGAGACTGGTAGATCATAGGTGTTCTGTGAACTGTAGCTATAGTAGAAAGTGAAACCACGATGAAAGATGGTATCCCCCTGTTCCCTACAGGCAGAGGGACGGAAAGCCTCGTTGATGCCAGGCTCTCAGGCCACACCCCCAGGGATTACAGAGAGGTCGCAGGAGGAGGAGTTTTTCCTAGCCACCGTGCTTCTTTCACATGCATTGCTTGCTGTTTGGGGTTTTAGGCTGGGTTTCTGTACAGCACTTTGAGATTTCAGCTGATGTACGAAGGGCTATATAAATAAATTTGATTTGATTTGACCTGCAGGCAGCGGAGGAGGTGAGGTCACATCACGTGTATCGCTCTAAACCCAACCGTAGCCCCATGTCCAATACTACAGAAATGCATCCCTCTTTGTGACGATGTCCCTGACTCCCTGTGATATCATCTCAGCTGCGCATCAAAACACTGATGACCAGCATGGCTGCCATGGCGACTGAAGAGGTAGGCATGGCTTTAGTTCTTCTCTTGGCCAGTGCCTTTACTGTGTAAAGTTGTTTTATTTAATATGTAACACCAACACAGGGGAGGCTAACGGCTAGCACAGTGGGACAGATAGTTGGGCTGCAGTCTGAGGAGATTAAACAGATAGCATCTGAGTGTGCTGAGAAGGTGAGCGAACAAACAGATCCAACAGAAGACCAAGCAGTTGGAGGAGGTGACGACTGGACTTTATGAATTTCACAGAACGTTGTGTAAAGTAGCCATGCATTTCCTAAATGGAAGGATGCGATGCACTTTATTTTCCTGTCAGAAGTAACTAAAAGTATGTGTATTTGGTGTGTTTTCAGCTACAAGCCAAACACCTGGAGGTAAAATCAGGGTGTGTGGAAGCTAAGCGCAAACTGATGGAGGCCACAGAGCAGTCAGAGAGACTGGAGAAAGAGCTGAGTGTCCTGCAAGAGGCTGAGGGCCAGGCTGATACTGGGTGAGTGCTGCACATACAGACCAAACCATTAGGGCATTCATTCAGTGGTTGTTAGTATATAAACTCCCTGAAGTTATACAGGTGTTTTGGACTTTTCTCATCCTCTGTGTGTGCCACAGACTGTTGGAGAAGCTGAGGGCTCTGGTAGGCATGAATGAGAACCTGAAGCACGGACTCATTGTAGAGAGTCTAGAGTCTGCATACTTTCAAATCAAATGTTATTTGTCACATGCACTGAATACAACAGGTGTAGACCTTACAGTGAAACGCTTAGTTACAAGCCCCTAACCAACAATGCTTCAAGAAGTTTAAGAAAAATAAGTGTTAAGTTAAAAAAAAAAATAATAATAATGAAACAGCAGCAGTAAATAACAATAGCGAGGCTATATACAGGGGGTACCGGTACAGACTCAATATGCAAGGGCTCCGGTTAGTCAAGTTAATTGAGGTAATATGTACCGTAATTTCCAGACTATTAAGCGTACCTGAATATAAGCCGCACCCACTGAATTAAAAAATATATATTATTTTGAACATAAATAAGCTGCACATGTCTATAAGCCGCAGGTGCCTACCGGTACATTGAAACAAATGAACTTTACACAGGCTTTAACGAAACACGGCTTGTAACAAAAAATAAAAAATTAGCAGTAAGCTAATTCCTCACGCTGCTGTTTCCAACGTCTTATCATCGACTCATTAAGACCAAGCTCCCGTGCAGCAGCTCTATTTCCTTTTCCAACAGGCAGATCAATCGCCTTCAACTTGAAAGCTGCATCATATGCATTTCTCCGTGTCTTTGCCATGATGAGGGTGACAAAATGACTACCGTAATCAGAATGATGGGAAGTTTGAGAGTGCTCGATTTAATCTAAACAGTAAACAAAAACGTTGTTTGACCTTAACCCGTTTGGCAATTTCATTGGCCTAATGAAAGCTTCGTGCCGCCAAAAAACTGAGCACGTCACAGAATGTGTTTTAAAAAAAAAAAAAAAAAAAAAAAAATTGAAAGTGGGAAAAATCCATATATTAGCCGCATCATTGTTTAAGCCGCGAGGTTCAAAGCCTGGGAAAAAAGTTGCGGCTTATAGTCCGGAATTTACGGTACATGTAGGTAGATTAAAGTGACTATGCGTAGATAACCTACCTAAAGTGTAGGTTAAAGTGACTATGCGTAGATAACCAGAGAGCAGCAGCAGCGTAAAAGAGGGGTCTGGGTAGCCCTTTGATTAGCTGTTCAGGAGTCTTATGGCTTGGGGGTAGAAGCTGTTAAGAAGCCTTTTGGACCTAGACTTGGCACTCCGGTACCGCGCGGTAGCAGAGAGAACAGTCTATGATTAGGGCGGCTGGAGTATTTGAACATTTTTAGGGCCTTCCTCTGACAACACCTGGTATAGAGGTCCTGGATGGCAGGCAGCTTAGCCCCAGTGATGTACTGGGCCGTACGCACTACCCTCTGTAGTGCCTTGTGGTCAGAGGCCGAGCAGTTGCCATACCAGGCAGTGATGCAACCAGTCAGGATGCTCTCGATGGTACAGCTGTAGAACATTTTGAGGATCTGAGGACCCATGCCAAATCTTTTCAGTCTCCTGAGGGGGAATAGGTTTTGTCGTGCCCTCTTCACAACTGTCTTGGTGTGTTTGGACCATGATAGTTTGTTGGTGATGTGGACACCAAGGAACTTGGAACTCTCAACCTGCTCCACTACAGCCGTGACAATGAGAATGGGGGTGTGCTCGGCCCTCCTTTTCCTGTAGTCCACAATCATCTCTTTTGTCTTGATCACGTTGAGGGAGAGGTTGTTGTCCTGGCACCAGACGGCCAGGTCTCTGACGCCCTCCCTATAGGCTGTCTCATCGTTGTCAGTGATCAGGCCTACCACTGTTGTGTCATCAGCAAACTTGATGATGGTGTTGGAGTCGTGCCTGGCCATGCAGTCATGAGTGAGCAGGGAGTACAAGAGGTGACTGAGCACGCACCCCTGAGGGGCCTCCGTGTTGAGGATCAGCATGGCGGATGTGTTGTTACCTACCCTTACCACCTGGGGGTGGCCCGTCAGGAAGTCCAGGATCCAGTTGCAGAGGGAGGTGTTTAGTTCCAGGGTCCTTAGCTTAGTGATGAGTGGGAAAGGGCAATATTGAGTGCAATAGAGATTGTATCATCTGTGGATCTGTTGGGGTGGTATGCAAATTGGAGTGGGGCTAGGGTTTCTGGGATAATGGTGTTGATGTGAGCCATGACCAGCCTTTCAAAGCACTTCATGGCTACAGACGTGAGTGCTACAGGTTGGTAGTCATTTAGGCAGGTTACCTTAGTGTTCTTGGGCGCATTGACTATGGTGGTCTGCTTGAAACATGTTGGTATTACAGACTCACTCAGGGACAGGTCGAAAATGTCAGTGAAGACACTTGCCAGTTGGTCAGCGCATTACGTCCTGGTAATGCGTCTGGCCCTGCGGCCTTGACCTGTTTTAAAGGTCTTACATCAGCTACGGAGAGCGTGATCACACAGTTGTCCGGAACATCTGATGCTCTCATGCATGTTTCAGTGTTACTTGCATAGAAGTAATTTAGCTCGTCTGTCATAGTCCGTCCATATATGACTTGTTAGATTTAAGTTTGAAATGGAACTACTTCAAAGGTGTATTTGTGATGTAATTCCCTTATTTCCTGGTAAGAGCAAAACAACTAACATGGAGTGCAATTTTTTTCCAGGAGGAGATGGTTCGCCTGCAGCAGAACATTGAGGACCTGAAGATGGAGTCAGGAGATGATACGGAGGACGAGAAGGTAACACACTCCCAAGACCAGCTAACTCTTTTTTTTTGTCTATGTTTAACAAATGTTACACTGTGACTGACTTTCTTTACCCCTCTTTCTCACTCTCTCCCTAAGGAGAGGAGTCACCTAATTGACAAGCAGTACAACACAGACAGAGATAAGCTACAGATGATCAGACTGCTGATGGTAAAAGCACCAATGCACACTGCTGTAGCAGGATTCATTCCTGCTTAATCAATTTGAATTCACTTAGGCATTCTGTTTGGAGCATGCAAATAGTGGTCCTCTTACCAAATCCTTTATTTGCTCATGACCTGAGGGCTACTCTCTGATAGGCTCGGAGGAACCGTGAGATCGCCATCCTGCAGAGGAAGATGGACGAGGTGCCGAGCAGGGCAGAACTGAACCAGTATCAGAAGAGGTTCATTGAGCTCTATGGCCAAGGTAGGTATCTTAGCCTCAACCACTTATTGATTTGTTAACAAATTCTTACATCAAAGAAACATTACTTTTGTGTGTGTCCCCTAGTTTCAGCAACACATAAAGAGACCAAGCAGTTCTTCACCTTGTATAACACATTAGATGACAAGAAGGTATACCTGGAGAAGGAGGTAAGAGGAGAGGGCATCAGTTTCATAGAGCCATTGCAGCTGAAATCAGCTTGTTTACTCATGTTTTTTTTAATTTAACTTCTATGGGCGAGGTGGGACGTTTACGTCCCACCCTAGTCAACAGCCAGTGGAATCGCGTGGCGCGAAATACAAATACCTCAAATGCTATAACTTCAATTTCTCAAACATATGACTATTTTACACCATTTTAAAGACAAGACTCTCGTTAATCTAACCACATTGTCCGATTTCAAAAAGGCTTTACAGCGAAAGCAAAACATTAGATTATGTCAGGAGAGTACCCTGCCAAAAATAATCACAGCCATTTTCAAAGCAAGCATATATGTCACAAAAACCACAGCTAAATGCAGCGCTAACCTTTGATGATCTTCATCAGATGACACTCCTAGGACATTGTTATACAATACATGCATGTTTTGTTCAATCAAGTTCATATTTATATCAAAAAACAGCTTTTTACATTAGCATGGGATGTTCAGAACTAGCATACCCACCGAAAACTTCCGGTGAATTTACTAAATTACTCATGATAAACGTTGACAAAATACATAAATTATTTTAAGAATTATAGATACAGAACTCCTTTACGCAAATGCTATGTCAGATTTTAAAATAGCTTTTCGGCGAAAGCACATTTTGCAATATTCTGAGTACATTGCTCGGCCATCACAGGCTAGCTAATTTGACACCCACCAAGTTTAGGGCTCACTAAACTCAGATTTACTATTAGAAAAATTGGATTACCTTTGCTGTTCTTCGTCAGAATGCACTCCCAGGACTTCTACTTCAACAACAAATGTTGTTTTGGTTCCAAATAATCCATAGTTATATCCAAATACCTCCGTTTTGTTTGTGCGTTCAGGTCACTATCCGAAGGGTAACGCGCGAGTGCATTTCGTGACAAAAAATGTCAAAATATTCCATTACCGTACTTAGAAGCATGTCAAATGCTGTTTAAAATCAATTTTTATGATATTTTTCTCGTAAAAGCGATAATATTTGAATCGGGCAACGTTGTATTCATTCAAAGGCTGCTGCTGTACTTTGCCCAGAGACAGCAGACACCCCATTCCACTTTCTGGCGGCTTTGGAGAGCCAATGGAAGCCTTAAAGTGTCATGTTACAGCACAGACGCTGTATTTTCGATAGAGATGCAACAGAAGGACAACAAATTGTCAGACAGGGCACTCGCTTCTTGTATGGAATCTTCTCAGGTTTTGGCCTGCCATATGAGTTCTGTTATACTCACAGACACCATTCAAACAGTTTTAGAAACATTAGAGTGTTTTCTATCCAAATCTACTAATTATATGCATATTTTCGTTTCTGGGCAAGAGTAGTAACCAGTTTAAATCGGGTATGTTTTTTTATCCGGCCGTGAAAATACTGCCCCCTAGCCCCAACAGGTTAACTAGGCAAGTCAGATAAGAACAAATTCTTATTTACAATGATGGCCTAGGAACAGTGGGTTAACTGCCTTGTTCATGGGGGCAGAACGACAGATGTTTAACTTGTCAGCTTGGGGATTGGATCTAGCAACCTTTCGGTTACTGGCCCATTGCTCTAACCACTAGGCTACCTGCCACCCCGTGTTGATCTGTTTCTGTTGGTGAACTTGCTGAATTCCATCCATGACAACTTCCAACAGGGAGGCCTGAGAGAGAACCGCATTCGGGTTATGTATGGTAAAACATGACGAAACTAGTTAACTGTTTTATGAATGTGTTCTACTGTAGTCTCCCAGAGCTGATTTTATTTTTTTTGCATTTTCCCTTCTAAACTGATAAAGTGAATCACTGATGTTGTTTTACTAATCCAATACTCTTTCTTACAGGAGTGTCGTAAGAATGAAATGCTGCTATCCAAGCTGAGAGCCAAGGGTGCTTCATAACCCAAATCACTGCCTCCAAAATAATTTCTCACTGTTGTATAAAAACTAATCTCATCAATCAACGACTGTATGTCTTGCTGTCTGAATCATGTGTTCTCCTCTATTTGGGGTCACTTGCATTGTATTGCCTTATTCTGCCTATTGTATTGTGCTTTGACATTCCACGTTGCTTTGCAGTATGTGGATAGTGATGCCACTCCTGGCAGGGCAGAGAGATTCTTGAGGGACATCAACTGCCCTTTGCACGGTGACATGAGGAATGTTCTCTCTACGTACCATTTATATTAAGGTGCAGGAACTCTATACTTTTGAGCTAATATTCTAGGAGATGCAGGAACTCCAGCAGAAGAACATTTGAGGTGCTGGTACTCAGTTCCAGTGAGCTCCTGCCCAAGTCAAGCACTGGCTTTACCCATGTGTATTGATCTCTGTTGTCTACCCAGTTTATCATCACTTTGGCACTTAATAAAATAAACCATGCACAGTCCGTAAGATTTCCTGCTGTTTAATGCCTGGTCATAAAAAAATGTAAAAGCATTACGAGCAACTGCCTTGCTTTCTCATAACCCTTCATATTGATGTAGTTTTTATCCAATCTCGATCCAGGATATTAGTTGTAGTATGTCAACCTATCCGCTAGTAGGCCCTTTATGTGCAAGGTAAACGAGCCAGTATGGCGGAGGGGGAAAGTGATTTGGAAACAGACAGGCTAGAATTGGAACTGGAGACTTTGTACATATACTCTAACGACAACTGTTCGGTACAAAGCAAAGAATATTGCTCTGAGTTTTGTAAGGTAAGCTAAATCACGACAATTCCTGGTTTTAGTTGGGAGAGAGGCGAGTTCTTAGGCCAAGCTTGCTAGCTACTATTAGCCAGTTGCTTGCAGTACGAAGCAGTTCAGCTACTGTAGATGGCTGGTAAAGTAATGTATTTGCTAACGTTGCATCGCGTTAATTAGCTAACTAGCATTCATCGCAAATGCAGTCAACCTATACTGGCCTAGCTAGCTATAACGTTACCCCACAGAGCTTTTATTTCTCTTTGAGTTGGCTAGCTAGCCAACTTTAGCTACCACTGTGACGTTACACGCTAACTATGGGTGCGTTCGTAAATTCACTAGCCATCTACTCCGAATTCAAAGCACTCGACGAATGAGGAATTTATGAACGCGCAACATCCGTAGAATATGACCGATATCAGTACTGTAAACGGCAGCACAGTCACCACCGCTCTAAATAACATGAAAACAGCCTAACCAGTTCTGCTAGGGTGATTAAAATGGCCAGAGTGAGGAGGTGTTCTCTCATTTGTGTCTGGAAGTAGCTTGTTAGCAAACTCATTTAGCTTAGGTGCTTGACTGTTGTTGTGAGGCCAGAACGCTCTGATCAACCCTACTCCTCAGCCACAGCATCCAGTGTACGATCCGGAGAGCGTAACCAAAGATAGAGCTGTCGTTTCCAATGGGAGCAAATAAATCCTAGTGGGCAGAACAAGCAAGGAGATGGGCAGAGCCTAGAACGAGCTAGCGGGATCCAATTGGCGCGTTCTAGCATTTATTTGCATATTTCCGTTAGGGAACGCTGATGTGCGTGTATTAACTCGATTCGCCCTTGCACTCCTAAACAACACCATTTACAATTGTGTGTATATATATATATATATATATATATATATTTTTTTTTTTTTTTTGCAAATGGTAAAGTCTACAAAACGCAGTCCACTGTTTGTTACAGATTACTTTTCTGAACTGTATGGAGATCAAATGTTTCATCGAGGAGAATATGTGCAGAATGTCGGCCAAAATCAATTTTCTCCCACTGCATGCTACTGGGTTTCGTCTCGGCAGGATATTTGGTAGTGAGTGGAAACGCCAACCAGATGCTTCACATTTATACATCCGGTAAAATATCTGTCTCATTGTTCTGTGGCGAAACGTTCTGAATTTATGAACGGACAATCTGACAACGTTCTGAATTTATGAACGGACAATCTGACAACGCTCTGAATTTACGAACGTTCTCCGGAGTCTATTTACGAACACAACCTAGGAATGCTAGCTAGCATGCAAAACTGTCTACCTATCACTGTGAAGAAGCCTAACGTTACTGATTGTGTCCACAAGTTTAGCTAAAATGACAAGCTGGCATGTAGCTCGCTGTGCTGCAATACATTTTTCTTCGCTAATATGTTAATACAGTGTTTACATTTAGCCAGTTGGCTAATAAGCTAGCTAAAGCTGTCACATCAAATCAAATGTATTTATATAGCCCTTCTTACATCAGCTGATATATCAAAAGTGCTGTACAGAAACTCAGCCTAAAACTCCAAACAGCAAGCAATGCAGGTGTAGAATCACGGTTGCCAGGAAAAACTCCCTAGAAAGGCCAGAACCTAGGAAGACACCTGGAGAGGAACCAGGCTATGAAGGGTCTGTTGGCAAAAAGCTAGGGCGACCAGATTTAAAATACCCATATGGAGGACAACAGGATAATTGTGGGACAGTGTAGCCTACATTAATAAAATAAAAAAAAATGGCAGCACCTATTTTTAATACCCCCAAACACCAAGTAAGGCATACCTAGTTTCAAAATGGGCCATCACTGTTAATCATGAATGACAATTCTAAACGTGAAACGTCCAAATTTAATCTGCATCTCAATCATTTGATCTCAAATCAGTTTCATGGGAATATGCATTTAGATCTTCAAGTTTTTTGTGAGCAGATTACAGCAGATGGTGTTAATTGAGCAATAAGGCCCGAGGGGGTGTGGTAGATGGCCAATATACCACAGCTAAGGGCTGTTCTAAAGCCTACTGCAACACGGAGTGCCTGGATACAACCCTTAGCCGTGGTATATTGGCCATATACCACCAACAAACACCAGAGGTGCCTTATTGCTATTATAAACTGGTTATCAATGTAATTAGATTAGTACAAATACATGTTTTGTTATTGATTCAGCAGCTTTGATCTGAGCACCATTGTGAGAAGCGCTCCACTACAGCCTTGTTCCCACGGCACCGAACGAGCTAATAGAAACACACGTAGCCTACTTTTTTCCCTCACGCAAAATTTGGTGATGCAGAAACGAGAGACCACATGTGGCTGTTTATAAAAAAATCTGGGAATATTTGGCCAATAAATAATTTCTGGTTGGTCTCAGGGAATGTAAAACAGATAAGGGAGTCTTTTAAAACGGGACTGATTGAAGTAGCAGCAAATATGTTGAGCAACTAGTGAGCATGGAGAGCCTCAAGTTTTATGAAATGACCTTAAATGTTAAGGTACCTTACTTCGTCAGAAGCACGCATTTTGTAAGTAGTTAGGCCACCCCACCGGGCACATCTTCACGCTTTTGACACTTTTGAATGTGAGAAATAAAAGTATTGTAATGAACAGGCAGGGAGCAGGTCTCGAACCCTCGACCTTCAAGCCCGAAGTCCGGCGCGCTATCGACTGTGCCGCAAAAGCATGCTCGAGCGGCAGAGTCGATTTCCGCGCTTATAAACCCAGGGTCGTTACACTACTCCCTCCTTTCAAAGAGCGCGTCCTCGCGCTAGCTTGCGACTCAACGCCTTACAGGAACGCGCTCACCGGCCAAGCACACGCACTGTCGTGGATGCAAGGTCCGATCACTTCCGACACCAATGTAATGAACAGCAAGCAGGGAGCAGGTCTCGAACCCTCGACCTTCAAGCCCGAAGTCCGGCGCGCTATCGACTGTGCCGCAAAAGCATGCTCGAGCGGCAGAGTCGATTTCCGCGCTTATAAACCCAGGGTCGTTACACTATTATCTAAGGTTCTTTAATCCCCTGCTTCCCAAAATCCTCCTTGCTAGTTAGCGGGATCGACACTGGTAGACAGTGTCCTTTTCTTCTGCCTGCGGAACAGAAATGCTGGGAAACAGTGCCTAACAGGCAGTGGCGAAGGACACTGTCTACCGGTCGCTCCCGCTAGAACATCAGGATGGAGCGATTGCATGTTAGCGACACCGTGTTCTAGATTGCCCTCATCGTATTTAACAGAACTATGGGGAAAACGGTGCCTGATAGGCGGGGACGAAGGACACTGTCTACCAGTAGCACCCGCCTCCCGCTGGGGCGATACCGTGTGCAAGCGAACTAGGTAGCTAGTTAACGACACCATGTGTTAGTTAGCTTTCTAGTTAGCTAGCGCACATAGCTAGTTAGCACACGGTGTAGCCACAGGTGTAGCCCCCGCCTGCTGTGTACTAGCTGGATAAACTAGCAGTGTCCTTCGCTCCAGCCTGCCGATCACCTGCTGTCGTTAACAGAACTGCGGGAAAACAGTGCCCGACAGGCGGGGTGAAGGACACTGTCTGCGGGTGTATTGCTAGCTAGTTACTGTTTTCGGCCCCGCTTCTTTTTCAGTGGAGTTTATCTGCGGCTGATATCCAACATTGTGCATTAACACCACGTACTGCACTGGAGAGCTCCCGCTGTCCTAGCTTAATAAACATGTACCAATATAAGTATAGAGGTGTTCCTGCAGATGCAGGATCGCTCTGAACTGCAGGCTGCACTTTAACCCTTCTCCCAAGTTTTACTGGAATTTAGCCCCAAAGTATTTGAAAAATGTGGTTGATTGATGATATGCCTGTCTCATCTTGCGCTGCGCAGAATCAGATCTCAACGACTGGATATGCGTTTAAAGAGTAACTCTCAACCCCAAGTTCAGCCTTTGCCCAGCACCTCCAAGAAAAATAAAACAATGCATTAAGGTGAGAAGTTGTGGGTGGGGGAATTGCTCATAAGTATTCGTTTAGGGGTGGGTAATTGTACCTGATCCCAACACTTTCTCAGTAAAGCATACTTACCATAAGTCCACTGGCACACTCATAATAAAATAATGTCCATCGCTTACAAATGTGGTTCTGGACAGTTACCTCACAGTAGTAAGGCGCTGAGTTCCTGAAATCTATTGCCACTTGCTGTGTAACATGCTGACCACAACGCCTGCAAAATAAATGTACACATGCATGTTATTCAATAATTTCATCCAAACTGCTCGCGTGTGTCAACAAGCATTTGCGTAACCAGGCGCTAAAATAGAACTTGGTTCTATATTAGTCGCTTGTTGCGCTGCAAGTCCCGCCTCTCCCATTTCATTTGTTTTTAGGAGGATATACCCACGTGGGTGATTGGCAGACGAATGAGGTCCACACTCCACTCTAGTCCAGTTGGTTGATGCACCTTAAAGTTGCTTGCCAAATGCCATATAAAATACAAAGAACAAGACTGAACTAGGAGAGATTACTAGAAACTAACTAGAGCTGTGTTCGAATACTCATACTAACCCGCACTGATTATATAGTATGCTTACTGGTCATAGTATGGATGTAGTGAGTATGCCAAAAGTTCCTGCGTACTAAATTCGCCAAAATATGAAGTATACACACGTTCTTCAGGAAATGGGCGTGGCTTCACATCGTTTTCAGTTTTGAAGAAATGTCGGAAAATATGCAGCCAAAGTCCAACGAGAACTAACTAATGACAAATGTTAAGAAAATGTAATGCCCTTTCAAACAAGTTACATTACACGTTATGTTGGCTGACAATTTGTTAGCTACAAATAGCATTACAGCAGTATGTAAGCATTTTTGTTTTATTTAACCAGACAAGTCAGTTAAGAACACATTCTTATATGCAAAAACGGCCTACCAGGGAAGAAGGGGATTCGATCCAGCAACCTTTTGGTTACTGGCTCTAACCACTAGGCTACCGTCCGCCCCTAGTTACGTAGTTGGATAAAAATACATCGAACTTGCCATGCAGTATATTAACTAACTAACCAACGTTTATTGACTTGATTATTCACATCATTCTTAGCTAAGTGGGATAGTCATTGTGCGTTTCAATGGACATAGCAAGAATTGTCAATCTACTCCGATTTCAGAGCACTCGCACGGTTGAATATGGCGGGTGTCAGTAAACGTCAGTAAAAAAGCGTAATAAATTGTTGCCAGCAGCACAGTTCCAGTCACCAACGCTCTGGATAACATGAAAACAGCAACGGACTGCGCCACCAATTAGTTATAACGGGTGGCAAAAACCTAGATATTGTTGACATAATGACCACCAGTGTAATCAATGTATTTTTTACGAAGGATGTAGTTACGAATTAAACGTATCATCTTCATAGTAAAACCACACAGATGTGTATGAAACGGTAAGCAAAAACGTTGAATTTATTCATATGAGGAAATGTGCCTTACTTCCTTTTGAATTTTGTGTAACGTTAGTAGTCTAGTCAAAGAGAGGATCATGTAAAAAATATAGTAACGACCCTGGGTTTATAAGCGCGGAAATCGACTCTGCCGCTGGAGCATGCTTTTGCTGCACAGTCGATAGCGCGCCGGACTTCGGGCTAGAAGGTCGAGGGTTCGAGACCTGCTCCCTGCTTGCTGTTTCATTACAATATATTGGCTCACTCCACTTGCCAATAACGTTGACAAATAAGGCGCGCTGTCACTTGATTTTATAGTAAGTCTTGAGGTGGTACTACCCAGCACATCTAACGAGCAATGAAACCCAATTTGAGCAGCACTCTTCCCTGAAACATTCCCTTGCCACATGGTCTAAAATCTAGATTGCTAGCCAGCTACACAAGTCTCGACTGCACAGATGCTGAGATCTCTACAATACATGAAAATCACCTGAAAAAAGGTTTTAATATTTCAGAATTCAGTAACCACAACAACACATGACATACAGATCCAATAATGTGCACTGGCCTGTGTATCTCAATCACAGCCCCTGTATCTCTGTCTTCCTGTAAAGCTGGTAGAGGTGCACACAGGGAGATGGCAGGTGCCGCTGCCCCAGCTGAAGGTGCTGCGGACGGCTCTGACCTGCTTCACCAGAGCCACTGTTGCCTACCCCGATGACTGTCAGCACGTCTGTTATGCTCTCAGCAGCTTGGCTTTGTAAGTACTTGTTTGGTTTTCATCATGTAATGCTGACCCACACTGTACAAAGCTGACTTGAATATTCTCTTTCTACAATGTGCTGTCCAGCACGACTGTTCTCTGAATGTGTATGTGTATATATTTATTTATATATATATATATATATATATATATATATATATATATATATATATATATATATACATACACACACAGTTTGTTTACAGACATATTATTTCACTTATAATTCACTGTATTACAATTCCAGTGGGTCAGAAGTTTACATTCACTAAGTTGCGAGAGCATTTAAACAGCTTGGAAAATTCCAGAAAATGATGTCATGTCTTTAGAAGCTTCTGATAGGCTTATTGACATAATTTGAGTCAATTGGAGGTGTACCTGTGGATGTATTTCAAGGCCTACTTCAAACTCAGTGCCTCTTTGCTTGACATCATGGGAAAATCAAAAGAAATCTGCCAAGACCTCAGAAAAAAGTTGCAGACCTCCACAAGTCTGGTTCATCCTTGGGAGCAATTTCCAAACGCCTGAAGGTACCACGTTCATCTGTACAAACAATAGTACGCAAGTATAAACACCATGGGACCACGCAGCCGTCATACCGCTCAGGAAGGAGACGCGTTCTGTCTCCTAGAGATGAACGCACTTTGGTGCAAAAAGTGCAAGTCAATCCCAGAACAACAGCAAAGGACCCTGTGAAGATGCTAGTGGAAACAGGTACAAAAGTATCTATATCCACAGTAAAACGAGTCCTATATCGACATAACCTGAAAGGCCGCTCAGCAAGAAAGAAGCCACTGTTCGAAAACCACCATAAAAAAGCTTGACTACGGTTTGCAACTGCACATGGGGACAAAGATAGCACTTTTCGGAGAAATGTCCTCTGATCTGATGAAACAAAAATAGAACTGTTTGGCCATAATGACCGTCGTTATGTTTGGAGGAAAAAGGGGGAGGCTTGCAAGCCGAAGAACACCATCCCAGCCGTGAAACACGGGGGTGGCAGCATCATGTTGTGGGGGTGCTTTGCTTCAGGAGGGACCGGTGCACTTCACAAAATAGATGGCATCATGAGGGAGGAAAAGTATGTGGATATGTTGAAGCAACATCTCAAGACATCAGTCAATAAGTTAAAGCTTAAAGATCCTTACACGGAACCCAAACCGGCTGCGCACACATTTATTTTGTCCCCCCACACCAAATGCGATCACAACACGCAGGTTAAAATATCAAAACAAACTCTGAACCAATTACATTCATTTGGAGACAGGTCGAAAAGCATTAAACCTTTATGGCAATTTAGCTAGCTAGCTTGCACTTGCTAGCTAATTTTTCCAGGGATATAAACATTGAGTTGTTATTTTACCTGAAATGCACAAGGTCCTCTACTCTGGCAATTAATCCACACATAAAACAGTCAACCGAATCGTCTCTAGTCAGCTCTCTTCCTTCCAGGCTTTTTCTTCTCTTGACTTTATATTGCGATTGGCAACTTTCATAAATTAGGTGCATTACCGCCACTGACCTTGTTTGTCTTTCAGTCACCCACGTGGGTATAACCAATGAGGAGATGGCACGTGGGTACCTGCTTCTATAAACCAATGAGGAGATGGGAGAGGCAGGAATTTCAGCGCGATCTGCGTCAGAAATGGAACTGATTTCTATTTTAGCCCTTGGCAATGCAGACGCTCGTTGGCGCGTTATTCAATAATTGAATAACATAGATTTCAAAATGTATTTTGCAACGCATACGACGCGAGCGGTGTGGTCAGCCTGTAACTGACCTAAGACAGGGAATTGTTACTAGGATTAAATGTCAGGAATTGTGAACAATTGAGTTTAAATGTATTTGGCTAAGGTGTATGTAAACTTCCAACTTCAACTGTATATATAGATAGTACCAGTCAAAAGTTTGGACACACCTATTCATTCAAGGGTTTTTCTTTATTTTGACTATTTTCTACATTGTAGAATAACAGTGAAGGCATCAACACTATGAAATAACACATATGGAATCACGTAGTAACCAAAAAAGTGTTAAACAAATCGAAATATATTTTATATTTGCGATTCTTCAAAGTAGCCACCATTCTCCTTGATGACAACTTTGCACACCCTTGGCATTCTCTCAAACAGCTTCACCTGTATTGCTTTTCCAACAGTCTTGAAGGAGTTCCCACATATGCTGAGCACTTGTTGGCTGCTTTTCCTTCTCTCTGTGGTTCAACTCATGCCAAACCATCTCAATTGGGTTGAGGTCGGGTGATTGTGGAGGCCAGGTCATCTGATGAAGCACCATCACTTGGAGGTGTGTTTTGGGTAATTGTCCTGTTGAAATACAAATGATAGACCCACTAAGCACAAACCAGATGGGATGGCGTATCGCTGTGGTAGCCATGCAGATTAAGTGTGCCTTGTATTCTAAATAAATCACTGTCACCAGCAAAGCAACCCCACACCATCACACCACCTGCTTCATGGTGGAAACCACACATGCAGAAATCATCCGTTCACCTACTCTGTGTCTCACAAAGACACGGCGGTTGGAACCAAAAATCTCAAATTTGGACTCATGAGACCAAAGGACAGATTTCCACCGGTTTAATGTCCATAGCTCGTGTTTCTTGGCCCAAGCAAGTCTCTTCTTCTTACTGGTGTCCTTTAGTAGTGGTTTCTTTTCAGCAATTTGACCATGAAGGCCTGATTCACGCAGTCTCCTCTGAACAGTTGATGTTGAGATGTGTCTGTTACTTGAACTCCGTGAAGCATTTATTTGGGCTGCAATTTCTGGGGCTGGTTACTCTAATGAACTTATCCTCTGCAGCAGAGGTAACTCTGGGTCTTCCTTTCCTGTGGCGGTCCTCGTAAGAGCCAGTTTCGTCATAGCGCTTGATGGTTTTTGCGACTGCACTTGAAGAAACTTTCAAAGTTCTTGATATTTTCCAGATTGACTGATCTTCATGTCTTAAAGTAATAATGGACTGTTGTTTCTCTTTGCTTATTTGAGTTGTTCTTGACAATATGGCTATATTCTCTATACCACCCCTACCATGTCACAACACAACTGACGGGCTCAAACGCATTAAGAAGGAAAGAAATTCCACAAATGAACTTTTAACAAGGCACACCTGTTAATTAAAATGCATTCCAGGTGACTACCTCATGAAGCTGGTTGAGAGAATTCCAAAAGTGTGCAAAGCTGTCATCAAGGCAAAGGGTGGCTTTTTGAAGAATCGCAAATATAAAAATATTTTGATTTGTTTAATACCTTTTTTTTGTTTGTTTACTACATTTCATTTACATTACATTTAAGTCATTTAGCAGATGCTCTTATCCAGAGCGACTTACAAATTGGTGCATTCACCTATAATATCCAGTAGAACAACCACTTTACAATAGTGCATCTAAATCTTTTAAGGGGGGGGGGGTTAGAAGGATTACTTTATCCTATCCCAGGTATTCCTTAAAGAGGTGGGGTTTCAGGTGTCTCCGGAAGGTGGTGATTGACTCCGCTGTCCTGGCATCGTGAGGGAGCTTGTTCCACCATTGGGGTGCCAGAGCAGCGAACAGTTTTGACTGGGCTGAGCGGGAACTGTGCTTCCTCAGAGGTAGGGAGGCGAGCAGGCCAGAGGTGGATGAACGCAGTGCCCTTGTTTGGGTGTAGGGCCTGATCAGAGCCTGAAGGTACGGAGGTGCCGTTCCCCTCACAGCTCCGTAGGCAAGCACCATGGTCTTGTAGCGGATGCGAGCTTCAACTGGAAGCCAGTGGAAAGAGCGGAGGAGCGGGGTGACGTGAGAGAACTTGGGAAGGTTGAACACCAGACGGGCTGCGGCGTTCTGGATGAGTTGTAGGGGTTTAATGGCACAGGCAGGGAGCCCAGCCAACAGCGAGTTGCAGTAATCCAGACGGGAGATGACAAGTGCCTGGATTAGGACCTGCGCCGCTTCCTGTGTGAGGCAGGGTCGTACTCTGCGAATGTTGTAGAGCATGAACCTACAGGATCGGGTCACCGCCTTGATGTTAGTGGAGAACGACAGGGTGTTGTCCAGGATCACGCCAAGGTTCTTAGCACTCTGGGAGGAGGACACAATGGAGTTGTCAACCGTGATGGCGAGATCATGGAACGGGCAGTCCTTCCCCGGGAGGAAGAGCAGCTCCGTCTTGCCGAGGTTCAGCTTGAGGTGGTGATCCGTCATCCACACTGATATGTCTGCCAGACATGCAGAGATGCGATTCGCCACCTGGTTGTCAGAAGGGGGAAAGGAGAAGATTAATTGTGTGTCGTCTGCATAGCAATGATAGGAGAGACCGTGTGAGGATATGACAGGGCCAAGTGACTTGGTGTATAGCGAGAATAGGAGAGGGCCTAGAACAGAGCCCTGGGGGACACCAGTGGTGAGAGCACGTGGTGCGGAGACAGATTCTCGCCACGCCACCTGGTAGAAGCGACCTGTCAGGTAGGACGCAATCCAAGCGTGGGCCGCGCCGGAGATGCCCAGCTCGGAGAGGGTCGAGAGGAGGATCTGATGGTTCACAGTATCAAAGGCAGCAGATAGGTCTAGAAGGATGAGAGCAGAGGAGAGAGAGTTAGCTTTAGCAGTGCGGAGAGCCTCCGTGACACAGAGAAGAGCAGTCTCAGTTGAATGCCCAGTCTTGAAACCTGACTGATTAGGATCAAGAAGGTCGTTCTGAGAGAGATAGCAGGAGAGCTGGCCAAGGACGGCACGTTCAAGAGTTTTGGAGAGAAAAGAAAGAAGGGATACTGGTCTGTAGTTGTTGACATCGGAGGGATCGAGTGTAGTTTTTTTCAGAAGGGGTGCAACTCTCGCTCTCTTGAAGACGGAAGGGACGTAGCCAGCGGTCAAGGATGAGTTGATGAGCGAGGTGAGGTAAGGGAGAAGGTCTCCGGAAATGGTCTGGAGAAGAGAGGAGGTGATAGGGTCAAGTGGGCAGGTTGTTGGGCGGCCGGCCGTCACAAGACGCGAGATTTCATCTGGAGAGAGAGGGGAGAAAGAGGTCAAAGCACAGGGTAGGGCAGTGTGAGCAGGACCAGCGGTGTCGCTTGACTTAGCAAACGAGGATCGGATGTCGTCAACCTTCTTTTCAAAATGGTTGACGAAGTCATCCGCAGTGAGGGAGGAGGGGGGGAGGGGGAGGAGGATTCAGGAGGGAGGAGAAGGTAGCAAAAAGCTTCCTAGGGTTAGAGGCAGATGCTTGGAATTTAGAGTGGTAGAAAGTGGCTTTAGCAGCAGAGACAGAAGAGGAAAATGTAGAGAGGAGGGAGTGAAAGGATGCCAGGTCCGCAGGGAGGCGAGTTTTCCTCCATTTCCGCTCGGCTGCCCGGAGCCCTGTTCTGTGAGCTCGCAGTGAGTCGTCGAGCCACGGAGCAGGAGGGGAGGACCGAGCCGGCCTGGAGGATAGGGGACAGAGAAAATCAAAGGATGCAGAGAGGGAGGAGAGGAGGGTTGAGGAGGCAGAGTCAGGAGATAGGTTGGAGAAGGTTTGAGCAGAGGGAAGAGATGATAGGATGGAAGAGGAGAGAGTAGCGGGAGAGAGAGAGCGAAGGTTGGGACGGCGCAATACCATCCGAGTAGGGGCAGAGTGAGAAGTTTTGGATGAGAGCGAGAGGGAAAAGGATACAAGGTAGTGGTCGGAGACTTGGAGGGGAGTTGCAATGAGATTAGTGGAAGAACAGCATCTAGTAAAGATGAGTCAAGCGTATTGCCTGCCTTGTGAGTAGGGGGGGAAGGTGAGAGGGTGAGGTCAAAAGAGGAGAGGAGTGGAAAGAAGGAGGCAGAGAGGAATGAGTCGAAGGTAGACGTGGGGAGGTTAAAGTCACCCAGAACTGTGAGAGGTGAGCCATCCTCAGGAAAGGAACTCATCAAGGCGTCAAGCTCATTGATGAACTCTCCAAGGGAACCTGGAGGGCGATAAAGGATGAGGATGTTAAGCTTGAAAGGGCTGGTAACTGTGACAGCATGGAATTCAAATGAGGAGATAGACAGATGGGTCAGGGGAGAAAGAGAGAATGTCCACTTGGGAGAGATGAGGATTCCAGTGCCACCACCCCGCTGGCTCGATGCTCTAGGGGTATGCGAGAACACGTGGGCAGACGAGGAGAGAGCAGTAGGAGTAGCAGTGTTATCTGTGGTAATCCATGTTTCCGTCAGCGCCAGGAAGTCTAGGGACTGGAGGGTAGCATAGGCTGAGATGAACTCAGCCTTGTTGGCCGCAGACCGGCAGTTCCAGAGGCTGCCGGAGACCTGGAACTCCACGTGGGTCGTGCGCGCTGGGACCTCCAGGTTAGAGTGGCAGCGGCCACGCGGTGTGGAGCGTTTGTATGGCCTGTGCAGAGTGGAGAGAACAGGGATAGACAGACACATAGTTGACAAGCTACAGAAGAGGCTACGCTAATGCAAAGGAGATTGAAATGACAAGTGGACTACACGTCTCGAATGTTCAGAAAGTTAAGCTTACGTTGCAAAAAATCTTATTGACTAAAATGATACAGTACTGATGGCTGGTGGAGTAGGCTAGCTAGCAGTGGCTGCGTTGTTGACTTTGTTTGAACGTGTAGCTGGCTAGGTGTAGCTGGCTAGGTGACCTCGATAGTTTCAGTACTACACCTTGTCATGATACAAAAGCAACTTTGTAGCTAGCTAACATAACACTAATCAAGACGTTCCTTTGTAATGTATTTAGTTTCTACAGTGCTACTCGTCGGTAATAGTTGGCTGGGTTTGGAAAAATGGCGTCGCGGGGGACGGCAATAGCTGGCTAGCTAACCTCGATAATTACTAAACTACACAATTATCAAGCTATGACAAAGACAACTATGTAGCTAGCTAGCCAACACTGCACTAGTCAAATCGTTCCGTTGTAGAGTATTAGTATCTACAGCGCTGCTAGTCGGTAGCGGTTGGCTAGCTGTTGGCTAGCTAGCTAGCAGTGGGTTAATGATGACTAGGTGTGTTGAAAACGTCTGGCGTCGCGGCTGGCTAGTTACTAATAATTACTCTAAACTACACAATTATCTTAGATGCAAAGACAGCAAAGACAACTATGTAGCTGGCTCACTAACACTACACTAATCAAGTCGTTCCGTTGTAAAGTATTAGTATCTACAGCGCTGCTAGTCGGTAACGGTTGGCTAGCTAGCTAGCAGTGGGTTAATGAAGACTAGGTGTGTTGACTAAGTCTGGCGTCGCGGCTGGCTAGTTACTAATAATTACTCTAAACTACACAATTATCTTAGATGCAAAGACAGCAAAGACAACTATGTAGCTGGCTCACTAACACTACACTAGTCAAGTCGTTCCGTTGTAATGTAATAGATTCTACAGTGCTGCTAGTCGGTGGAAGTTGGCTGGTTGGCTAGCTAGCAGTGTTGACTAGCTAACTAGCAGTGATGACTACGTTAGGAGGACGAAGATAGCTAACTTCGATAATTACTCTAAGCTACACGATTATCTTTGATGCAAAGACGGCTATGTAGCTAGCTAAGAAAAAATTGCTCAGATCAAACAAATCAAACCGTTGTAATGTAGTGAAGTGTAATATTACCTGTGGAGTGAAGCGTAGTTCGACTGTTCGCTCCAAACCGGAAGTTACATGATTCCATGTGTTATTTCATAGTTTTGATGTCTTCACTATTATTCTACAATGTAGAAAATAGTCAAAATAAAGAAACACCTACTCATTCCTGGGTTGTCTAAACATTTGACTGGTACTGTGTGTATATATAGTTCCAGAAGCACAACCATCTCTGCAGCACTCCACCAATCAGGCATTTATGGTAGAGTTGCCAGACGTGCTTTTTACTGAGGAGTGGCTTACATGACAGCCCACTTGGAGGCACCTAAAGGACTCTCAGACCACGGGAAACAAGATTCTCTGGTCTGATGAAACCAATATTGAACTCTTTGGCCTGAATGCCAAGCGTCACGTCTAGAGGAAACCTGGCACCATCCCTACTGTCAGTGAAGCGTGGTGGTGGAGAGCACTCAGAGCCAGAGTGCTCAGGACCTCAGAATGGGGCAAAGGTTCACCTTCCAACAGGACAACGACCCTAAGCACACAGCCAAGACAACGCAGGACAAGTCGCTGAAGGTCCTTGAGTGGCCCGGACTTTAACCCAGATCGAATATCTCTGGAGAGACCTGAAAATAGCTGTGCAGCGACGCTACCCATCCAACCTGACAGAGCTTGAGAGGATCTGAAATGTTTTGGTACCCTTCCCCAGATCTGTGCCTTGACATAATCCTGTCCTTGATCAAGGCCCTTCTACCCTGATTGCTCAGTTTGGCTAGGTGGCCAGCTCTAGGAAGAGTCTTGGTGGTACCAAACTTCTTTCATTTAAGAATGATGGAGGCCACTGTGTTCTTGGGGACCTTCAATGCTGCAGAATTTTTTTGGTGTCTTTCCCCAGATCTGTGCCTTGACACAATCCTGTCTCGGATCTCTACGGACAATTCCTTTGACCTGATGGCTTGGTTTTTGCTCTGACATGCACTGTCAACTGTGGGACCTTATATAGACAGGTGTGTGCCTTTCCAAATCATGTCCAATCATTTGAATTTACCAGAGGTGGACTTCAATCAAGTTGTAGAAACATCTCAAGGATGATCAATGGAAATAGGATGCACCTGAGCTAGTGAGCTAGCCTAGTGGTTAGAGCGTTGGGCTAGTAACTGAAAGGTTGCAAGTTCGAATCCCCGAGCTGACAAGGTACAAATCTGTTGTTCTGCCCCTGAACAAGGCAGTTATCGGTTCCTAGGCGTCATTGAAAATAAGAATTTGTTCTTAACTGACTTGCCTAGTTAAATAAAGGTTAAAAAAAATACATTCGAGTCTCATAGCAAAGGGTCTGAATACTTATGTAAATAAGGTATCTGTTTTTAAATGTAATTCATTTGCAAAAATGTCAACCTGTTTTCGCTTTGTCATTATGGGGTATTGTGTGTAGATTGAGTAAATTTTTTTTATTTAATCTCTTTTAGAATAAGGCTGTAATGTAACAAAATGTGGAAAAGGGGAATGGGTCTGAATACTTTCCAAATGCACTGTGTGTGTGTGTGTGTGTGTGCGCATGTATGTGTAAATGTCATTTTCAGGAGCTTCTTTGAGCTGATGTTGTTCTTCGGGAAAGAGGAGTTCCTGGAGGCCCCCCTGAGGGACATATTAGCCTCTTTTCAGGTGAGGCAAAAAAGAGTCATGTTTTTATTCTCACTGTCAATCATCATGATGATCCATGTAAACTGTGTTAACGTGAGTCCCATTTCCTCCTCTTTGACCCTGAAGAAGGCACAGTGATGCCGAAACGTTGGTGATTTACCCAATACATTACTGGGAGTTTATATATAGAGTGTGTGACTCTCTTTATTTTTTTATTACTCCTCTGTAGGCCTGCCATCGCCGCCTGCTGAGACACAGGAACGTGTACCTGCTGCAGGTGAGGCAGATCATCAAAGATGGCGGTCCCTGGGAGAGACCTGCTCTGCAGGCCATCCTGAAAGACACAGCCCTCACACAGACAGAAGGTACACAAACATTCTCTGTTTGTTTTTTTGTTTGTGAGGTTCCTATGCATTTCTTATTGTCTCTTATCTCCTCTCCCCCTCTCTTCCTTTTTCCTCTCTTCCTTCTCCCACTCTCTCTCCCTGTTAAAGTGGAGAAGTATTTGAGCTCAGAGAAGCCAGTGTTCTTTGAGCTGCGTGTGCGGTACCTGCAGGCCTGTGAGCGCGTGCGGGAGGCCATGGCCCTGGCTAAGTGCTGCCTGGAGCACCCAGAGGTGTGGAGGCACCTGTTCTTCCACCAGGCCTACCTTACCTGCCTGTACAAGGCCTCACTACACCAACACCTGCACGAGGAGGTACAGCAACCATCTATAACTACCTTTCACTCTATCTTCAGACAGTCTCTCTAATCAGAGTAGGTTGATGGACAATGAGCATCATCAGCATGGACTTATGGTTTTGTTTCCTCCCTCAGATGGCTGAGATAGATGGCAGAGACGCAGTAGAGATAATCTGTAACGCAGAGAGCCAGGAGAAAGATGAGCTGCTGCTGTCTCTGTGCAAAGCCTTCCTCAGTCAACGGCTACACAACGGAGACATGTACTACATCTGGTCAGTAACACTGTGATATATATATACTTCATGTAGTACATCTGGTCAGTAACACTGTGATATATATATACTTCATGTACTACATCTGGTCAGTAACACTGTGATATATATATATACCTCATGTACTACATCTGGTCAGTAACACTGTGATATATATACCTCATGTACTACATCTGGTCAGTAACACTGTGATATATATATACCTCATGTACTACATCTGGTCAGTAATAACACAGTACTGTAACATAATAGAATGTTGTGTTGTTACAGGGATCTGGTGTTCTTGTGGAGCAGACTGTACCTCAGGGCCCATCCCTCTAAGCAGGGCTTCCTGTCTGAGTGTCGCCAGCTGATGCTCTCCGCCATCAACGCCAGCGCCATCTTCCCCTTCATCAAAGTCATCACAGCAGAGGTGGGTGTACAGCCAACCACCAACAAATCTGACACTCTTGTTTGCTTGTAGTCCTAGTTTACCCTGACTTAGAAATCAACTTTGTTGTTCTGCTATTTACATAATTAAGTGTTACACATTGTTCTTATTTCTTTGCCAGATGGGTAGTGAGGGAGTGCCGTTGTGTGTGGAGCTTTGTGCTACAGCGTTACAGACAGACCTCCAGTCTGACCCTGTAACACGCTGTCTGCTGTGTAAGACCATGGCCTTCCTGCTCCCCAGGGACCTGGAGGTATGTCGCCTTTGTGCCCTGCTAGTGTTCTGTCTGGAACGTAGCATGGAGGCCTACAAGACCATGTATCTGCTCTACACATACCCCGATGAGGAGCCACACCCCCAGCACACCCATGTCAGAACCAACATCCGCTTCTATATCCTACAGGTCAGAGAGGGGCACCAGGGAGTACGTTTGTCAAAAGTGTATTTCATTGTACAGTATAGCATTTGAAAGCCCATTGGGCTATGTATTTTTTTTCTATGTAAGAAAATGTTGGATTTCCTCATTGAGGATACATGTTGTAATAATAATGTAATACTTAGAATTGAAAACTCTGTCCTGGTCCAGGTGCTGAAGAAAGGTCTGTTCTTTGACCCAGAGTTCTGGAATCTGCTGACCCTGAGAACCCACTGTCTGGAGCTGATGACTGACAAGGCCATGAGGGATGCTCTCAATGAGCTGAAGGAGGAAGAGGAGTTGGAGCAGGTGGAGGAGGAGTGGATACCAAGCTACTGGATGGAGGAGGAGACATGCAGAATACACACAGATGCCTCCCACCTCCACCCACACACTAACAGAGCACTGGAGAGCTCTGACACTGTAGGTCAGGAACATGAGGAGGCATTGAATGGGGATGCTCCTGAGTCACAGACAGAGGACTTCTCTGTGAGGAGGAGGAGGAGGAAGAGGAGGTGGAGGAGAAGAAAGTGTAGGTCAGATATTGAGTATGCTGACGACCCAGACATTAAGTACTCCCTCATTCACAATCTCAGTTCTGAAAGCTCCACCAAGCTACCGGCCAATCGGCAGAGAGAATACCTGGCCAGACATGTGAAGAACCAGATCCTGAAGAGACGCAGCAGGAAACCAAGATGGCTGCTCCTGGAGATGACCAGACAGACGGAGAACATGTCCCCAGGGGGAACGAGGGAGAAGCGACGGGAGGGAATGAGAGGAGAGGGTAAGAGACAGGGAGGGGAGGGGAAAGAGAGGGGCCATGGAAAGGAGGATAAGAGAGAGATGAGGCAGGGAAGGGAGAGTAAGAGACCTTACCGTCGGACTATATCTTGCATGGAGCTGTCCTTCCCTGAAAATGAAGTGCCTGTTGACCAGGAAGTGGTAGAGAGTCATCTAGAACCCAGTGTTCGTATTAAACAACAGCACAGTGAGTCTGAGAAATATGTTAACATGGGACAGCCTAATGGTGTGTATGGTGAGAGACCGTTTAAGTATAAACCAGAGTCAGACGTGGAGACTTCGGTGGTGGAGACTTCGGTGGTGGAGACTTCGGTGGTGGAGCCTTCGGTGGTGGAGCCTTCGGCGGTGGAGCCTTCGGCGGTGGAGCCTTCGGCGGTGGAGCCTTTAGAAGCGGAGCCTTCAGACGCAAAGCCTTTAGACTCCAAACGTTCAGTAGTAGAGCCTTCTGACATAGAGCCTTTAGAAGTAGAGCCTTTAGAAGTAGAGCCTTTAGACGTGGAGCCTTTAGATGTGAAGGTTTTAGAAGGTCCCAGTGAGCAGACTGACCCAGAGTTGGATGGTCCAGCCTTGGAGATGGAGGAATGTCCACTGAAACTGTTCCACATCTACGCCAAACTTTCCAAAGGGACAGCTGCTAAGGAACTACATTCTAGAGAAAGTGAATTCACAGTGACAGAGGTGGGACCAGACTCAAACACTCAGGTTAGTGTTATCTGGAGCAAAAAAAAATCTAGTGATTCATTCATCTATAATATTAATCTATAATGTATTCTTAACCTTCCTCCAGAGTTCTTTAGTGTTTATCTAGTACACCCGGTTCTGTGAATATCACCTCTACACTTTGACAGCATAACAGCTTGTTTCTGCACCTGCAGGGGGAAGAGACCGAGCCAGGCAAGGCTCCAGTACGCTCCAAACACCTGCGCTTCCACTGCAGCCACTGCCAGAAGCTCTTCAAGGGAGGCAACGTGGTGAGACACACCCTGGCCCACCTGAAGCTGAGGAAGACCAGGCTCAGCTGTGTCTTCTGCGGCAAACACTTCCAAAGGTACAACCGCGCCAAGGAACACGTTCTAGAGCACATAGAGGAACTGAGAACTTCCACAGCCAACATTAAGGTCAAACCTGCTGTCAATGGGGAGACATATCCCTCAAAGAATATTAATCAAGCCTCAGAGAACGAAGCGAAACCCGGTGAGAACGTGACCGAGCCCTCGACTCCGACGGACCAGCCTCCTAAACCCAAATGTGTTAAAGCCAAGCCGGTGGTGAGCAAGCAGAGTAGAATCATCCAGAACCTGAGAAACCTGATCAGAAAGAACCAGAAGTGTAAAATGGACACGGACAACCTGAAGTCTGTGGAAGTGACTGATGAACAGGTGACTGTGAAAGACAAAGTGGTGATCGTGAGAGAAGTGGTGCCTGGGAAGGAGACAGAGGGAG
The DNA here is from genome assembly GCF_901001165.1 of Salmo trutta. NCBI lineage: Eukaryota > Metazoa > Chordata > Actinopteri > Salmoniformes > Salmonidae > Salmo > Salmo trutta. The sequence goes on along the minus strand of NC_042980.1, from coordinate 30,541,810 downwards.
GAGAGGACAAGGAGAGCGAGGGAGGAGAGGAGGAGGGGAAGCAGAAGCAGTACCACCTGTGTCCTTCAGAGGGCTGTGACAGCATCTTTATGAAGATCGGCCCATCGCTGCTGAGACACGCTGTCACCTACCACATGGAGGACGCAGCCGTCCTGGACAAGACCTTCCAGTGGGGGAAGGGGAAGTGCCAGATCTGCCAGAGGTAAGAAGGGTCTTTCCCCACAGATTATTTCCCAGGTCAGATGCAAAGGCACAGAAAAATATGTAGGTTCCAACTAGACCACAATGTACCTAGGTGGGGCAGGGGTTCCAACTTTACTATGGTGTCACTTATGTCTCCATCTTTTTCTTGTTGTGCCCCAGGCTCTTGTTGGTGATTGAGCACTACAGAGACCACATGAAGCTCCACGATGCTCTTCTAAAACATGCGTGTCTCCACACGAACTGTGGCCAACGCTTCAAGACTGCCCAGGAGCTCAAAGACCACATAGACACCCACCGCCCTCTCCAGGCCCCCTGTGGGTACTCCGGCTGTAGGGAGATCTTCTTTACCCTCCCCTCTCTCCACGACCACGAGTGGAGGCACTATACCCAGCCCCAGTCTAAAGACGAGCTGGAGCAGGGCGCTACCACAGAGCTGAGCCCTGAGGGCGAGGCCCCCTGGAAACAGAGGGCGAAGAGCCAGGATGTGACAGTGCACGGGTCGAAGGGGCAGAGGGAAACGCCTACTCCCAAAAGCAGGCGCTCTGATCCTCATGAGAAGTGCCTTTACTGTAACAGGTGAAAAGAGGGAGACTCCACACACTGCTGTCAAATTATTTCTATCAAAACAACATTTCAACCTTGAGGTGTTCTTCAGGCCAGGCCTGAGACACGACTTGCAGAAGCCAGTGAGAGCACCAAATCTACTGCTCTCCATGATTAGGCTGGGGAACCAGCCCATAGATGGTTAAGCCGGTAAATTAAGGCCTGTTGAAAATGGTGTTGCTTATGTCTCTATTCTTTTCTGTTCCAGGTACCTGTGGAACCACCAGCACTTCCTAGAACACATGAAGATCCATGATGCTCCTCTGAAACAGGTGTGTCTCCACCTGAACTGTGGCCAGCGCTTCTCCATAACCCACTTACTCTGGGAGCACATGGATACGCACCTGCCTCTCCAGGCCCCCTGTGGGTACTCCGGCTGTGGGCTGATCTTCTCCCACCTCCCCTCTCTCCACGACCACGAGTGGAGGCATTACATCCAGGGCCAGCCTAAAGACGAGCCGACAGAGGAGCAAAGCGCTACCAAAGAGGAGGGGCAGACTCCGGAGTTAGACACCAACGGTAACGACTATGATGGCCCAATGGAGACTCCAGGCACTGTTCATGGTGTTGTCACCACACCTAATCATTGCACAATGAAACTCATCAACGGCCATGATGAAAAGGATAAGAAAGACCAAGCCCCCGAGACAGCCGTCCCTACCACCACTACCACCTCTCCCTCTCCCACACCCCCATCCCAAACCACCACATCCACACACCCCCATCCCAGAATCCTCCAAAACATCACTGAGCCAATGACCATGAGGGACGTGGACAATATCGTTAGTTTGGCTCAGGTGGTGCCTGGCGGAGAGGAACCTGTCATTGCGGAACACAAGACCTTCAAACTAGAGGATCCTTCCTACCTACCACTGGCCAAAGCTCCCCTCATCCGCCCGCCCCCCTCTACATACCTGACCGAGGCAGCCCTCAGCATGCGCAAGCGCAGGAAGCCCAGCGAGATCACTTCCTGCGGGACTGGCAAAAAGAGTAAGGCTGCGGTAAAGGGGAGTGTGGCTGAGAAGGAGGCCCCTCAAAGACAGCGCTGCTCCAAGTGTTTCTCCTCCTTCACTAGCACCGAGGAACTGGAGAAACATCTCTCCCAAAATACCTGCTCCTCCCTCTTCAGCTTCGACTCCGATGACGACAGTGAGTAGCGTACATGGGAGTTTCTGTTCACTGAATTTGTCAAACGGGGAGCTAGGGCTGTGACCATTATTACATTTGGGGTAACGATTAATTGTCATGCAAATATCCATTTATTATCATAATTGTAATTTGTTGAAACATGTTTTGAGCTTGTAATGTACCATAATGCATCTTTGAAAATGAGCTACGGTACACCTAATGAATAGAGCACAGCTTTATATCAAAAGGGAGAGAATGTTTTGAAACATGAATTTGGTCAACAACAATGACAAACTTGGTCAACAATTTTTCTATCGTATACAAAAGCATTTGCATAGTAATGTGACAACTCTGTTTTGTAAAGCAAATATAAATGTTGCTCTATTCCTTCCCAGGTTAGTGGTGAAGGGGAGTGAAATGCTCTTCATGGTGCCGGTGGAGAATGATTTTCTGTTCATGTTCGAGCACTACAGAGACCATATGAAGCGCCACAATGCTCCTATCAGACAGGTGTCTCTACTTCTGTGTTTTATCTGTACTCTCTGAACTGGGCCTAATACAGGCACTACTAGCAGACAGTCGGCTCTGAGAGCTGTAGGGCCAGACTCTTGTGGTAGACTAATACTTGCAGCCTGAAGTTTGCCGGGCACTAAAAATACAACACACACAATCCTCTGGAATCAGTGTTACTGCTACACTTCACTGTACATACATGTGGACCGAACAGTACTGCCTTTCAGTCATTACACTTTGTTCAATTCTTATTTGCTTTAAAATCAGTATGAAGAATCACACTCTAGGTATGGTGCTGCAAAAGTACTTCTAATTGTATTGTTAGGCATAAGTTTTAGTTGGCACATAAAATGTGTATTTTAGTTCAGTATTTTAACTGATTTTGTTCTGACAAATTAAACTGTTTCACAATGTATTAGAAATTGATCATCTATGCATTTAATTTAAATATTTTGTAAAAGAATCCAAATGCATTTGAGAATAAAAATCACTGTTGAGCCCATAATGGGATGAATATAGTGATGTGCACTTACCTACATTGGTTGTTTATATGTACAAATGTTATTTAAGTTTGTACTCAATGTAAATATCCTCAATTCAACTATTTTTCTTAAAGAAAAGTCACTTTTGTTTTCAATAAACTATTTACAGTATGAACCAAAGTAGTGCTTTACTGCAATGGGTCAAGAAGGGAGAGCACAGCCAGTGAACTATAAGATATTTATTTCAGATGACAAATTGCATCATTTCCATCATAAAAAGTATTGCTTCAGAGTTAGGTCATAGTTAGATCCAGGCAAAAGCCACGACAGTGTTGTTCTCTACAGGTTTGCATCACATTTTTTCCCCCTGACAAATACAAAGAGAGATGAGGTAAGTTTAGGGAAGTACAGTAGTCGTCAGAGCAGACTGAGCTCTCCAACTTCTAGGGTATCATTCAGAGTACAAGCTCTTACTGTTGCAGAAGCATGAAACCTTACTAAAGCAGTGTTCTTCATTACTGGTCCTGGAGCTAATCAAGGTCTGAAACAGGTATGTTAGTGCAGGGCTGGAACAAAAGCTTGCACATACTGTGGATATCCAGGACCAGGAGTAAAGAACACTGCCCAACTGGAATTTCCCGGCAACATGTCTACCAGTGTAGTACTTACTAGTAGTTATAACTCTGTTAGTATGAAGTACTGGTGCCTGTTGTTGGCAGTAGGGGTTAGGAGTACTAGCTATAGATGTGGCCAGGGTCTGAGGTTCTCTCTCTCATGCAGGGTTAGAAGGCACTGGCTAGAGAACAGGGTCATATATTCTAACTACAGGCTTCAGGATGAGAGGATTCAGCATCCCAAGCATACAGTAGTACATGCAGCAAACAAACTAACGCATTCCAGTCATTGTAACATGCATTTCAGTGAGTGAATGAGACGGTAAAAATAGTAATGCCTAGTAATACTTCTAAACAGTATCTAAGGTCGGCTTTGCCTTCGGAGCAGGAGAGTTATTCCTCTCACTGGAGAATCTGCTTCACTAGAGGCACAGCAAATCTCTCACAGAAACCCAACAAACAAAGCCAAACATCGGAGTGGGAGAAAGAGCAAATGGTTAAGCTACATCAGGATTTGACAGAAATAGTACAGTACACTGCAGGTATATGAATGATACAGATATTACATGTTATTGTGATACCATGACAACAGTTTTCCAGATTTTGCTCATACAAGAAGTCCTACCATTGCATCATGGGGCAGCTGACCTGAGATAAACACACAAGTGATTTGTGGGTAAAGAGGGAGACATACCCCTCTTGTCATACCGTGGGAGAGTTCTAGAAACAGATGGGCTAGAACAGACTCAGTGTGCTACACAGTACAAAGCTCTTTCTGGAGAACAATTTACTGGTACCTGGCTATACAGAGACCAGCGCAATGTGGTGTGCATAAAACAGGAGATGAACAAACCATTTATGATAAAAGTTTTACTAAACAGTTTTAGCTCTTTTTTTATAAATAGTTAACTTTTTATTTTGTTAGAAAAAGTACAAATGTGTCCTTTAAGTGTTGAATTGGATCATAAACATGCATGGAATTAATCAAGCCTTCCTAACATATACAGTATCAATAAATATATTTATAATCAATGATGAAACTGATTTATAATAAGTAGGTGCGTGCTAAAATGCAGCATTAGCACTTCCAAGGCTGGAAATGGAAGACCCAGTAAGAAGAGGAAGTAAAATCAGGTTAAACTATAGGTTCACATGCTGTGGGAGAGTAGGGAAGCAGATCGAAAGAAAGGGTTAGACACACAGACCTCTTTACTGAGGATAGATATGTCTGCAGGCTGAGCTGTGTGTTTCTCTGTGTTGTGGACAGAACAGTGTGTTCCTATGGCTTGTTACTCTGCCTCAGTGAGAGCTGTTGGTGCTCCAGTCATAGGGCAGGTAGCTGACTTTGATCTTCCCAGAGGAGAGGACACTCTGCAGACTGGACCTCTTGGGAGACTCCCCCATGTGCTCCAGGATCCAGTTCAACAGCTGAAGGAGAGACCGGGCAAGGCTGTGTTAGGACAGGAGACCGTACTCTTCAGTTAAAGGTGAAAGGTCAGTGTTGAGGTACCTTCTCATCTGTGCCTCCGAAGTCTGCCTTGTACCACTTAAATATTTGGCTGAGACGGACCTCGCCCTTCTCAGAATCCACCACACAGCCATCATCGTTCTCCAGGAAGGACTCGGCCGCCGTGCGCAGCTGACTATCGATGTCCTGATTGGTCAGAGAGGACAAATCATGTGACTTTACTCAACTCCAGATTCAGAAAATACTGTGTCACTACCTGTGTAGTATTTTCAGTGTACAAACCCAGTGTGTTACCTGTGGAGTGTATGTTTTGATGGGTGGACAGCCCATAGCTCCACAGTTCAGAGCAAAATGGATGAGAGGCTCAGCGTCTGGGAGAGCCACCTGGTGGGCAAACAGAACAACCACTATCACCACTACAACCACTGCCACAGATTGTGCAACATTTCAGATAAAAACATACATTTGCACCAGTAAATCAGAGATGTGAATAAAAAAATGATAATAAGTTGAATAGTTTTCTCAGTCCAGCGGAGTAGTGTACCTGTAGGCGAGGGTCAGTCTTAGAGAAGGGCCTGAGAAGCTGTGCGACGCCCTTTCTGTTCCCTCTCAGAACTCCGTTCTCTATGTCCTGCAGAGTGAACACCTCTCCTCCAATCAGGTAGCTCACGTAGTTAAAGAACTGCAAACAACACACAGGAACAAAGTAATATCACTGCTAAACAGACTTGTTGTCTTTCCACAATCCTAGATGGTGCTCTTACCTTGTATCTCTGCCAAATGTTGGTTGGGGCTCCCATCCGGACGTTTCCATGGATGACCAGAGCATTGTAGGTGTTGATGAAGAAGGCTAGTTTCTCCTCTCTGGTCAGCGACAGCAGCTCCACTCTTTGTAGCTGAACAGCCAGCTCACAGTAGCGCTCAAACACTGGGCTCAGGGACATGGCCTTGTAGTCCACACACTGTAAGGAAACACACATATTGTAGTACAACTGTCATGTCATAATAGATCTACTGTAGTGGAGGGTTCAGTTAGTTCAGTGTGACTTACCTTTCCATCAGAAGAGAGGTACTCAGAGAACAACTTCAGGATCATATCCCTTAGAATGGCAGACAACTCAGCAGCTGAGAGAGAGGAAGAAAGACAGAGGGAGAAAGAGAGAATATAGACACATTATATAATTAATAATCTATTTTTAACAGATAATGAGCATATGTCCTAACTAGGAAAGACATTCTGATTAAGGTTACTTCTTATGCAAGACAACAGAGGCATGCAGAAAGGCTAAACTTACGCAATGACAGAGACACACACACACACACACACACACACACACACACGCACACGTTTGCACGAACACAGACAGATCAGCTGCTTTTAAGGACACCTACTGCAATCCCAGTTAATCGTATCAGGGAATTAATGTAATAGCCCACACCAGGTGTGGATTGCCTCTTACACTTGTGTGTTTAACTAGCAGCAAGAGAAGCTCCATGCAGGAAAGCCCCCACCTACACAGTGGGATTTATCTGAAAGTGCCTAAACCACCCAAAGAGCAAGCAGAGGCGACAGTGGCAAGGAAAAGCTCACTAGCAAGAAGAAACTTTGAGAAGAACCAGACTCGGAAAAGGGAGTCCTCCCTACCTACCCTGTAAAGGGGAGCATGCAGCAGTTTGTCCTGCGTTCAGGGCCGAGTGAGGGTTGCGTTCCATCAGCCTGTACAGCCTGTCACTCACTCCAAACCCCTCCCCCTTCCCTGCCCCAGCCACGCCCACCATGTACTTCCTGTCCAGTAACACCTGCCCAGTCTCACATGCCTTAGTCATCTCTGCCAGAATCCGAGAATTAGAATCAGTTAGAATCATAGAATAGAACAATAGAATTAGAATGTAGAATTTAGGAATATCTGTTTACTCATTCTCATTCCTTACCCATGCCCTTCTCTTTCTGCAGCCAGCCAACCAGCTGTGCTCCTGTGAAGCTGTTTCTGCACATGCTCAGTCCCCTCCACTGAAATCCAATCACATCGCTCCGCTTGAGATCCTCTACCACGTTCGCTAACGCATCCCTCTCACACTTAAACTCTGCAGAGAATGCACAGAAGGCTTGGCAATCATTTAATGTGTGAATGGATGCCACCTACCAGACATCAACACTATAGGAATGTGTAAGAGAAATGGTTGGAGCAATTGACAATATTTATTTCTTACTGTAGTCCATTTGAATGTATTTTATGGACCTGAGTGGTAGCAGAGGAGACTAGAACTCAGAGACGCATATTGTGGCTGGGCAGAGAGGCCAGGTGCTGGCTGGTCTGGGGCTATCAGGTAACACTGATGCATTGTCTCTGCGTCTGCTGTGGTGACAGGAGACGGGCGCACACACACTCACACACAGAGAGCTGTGGCTGCTGAATCAAAACCAGCCTGTCTCTCATGCAGCAGACACCAACATTCCACACTGACAAGACAGACACTTCTTCCCCAGGTCTTAAGATACTGATATTACAGCTGGTATTCAAACAGTAGCATGTCCAGTAATATCCGTATCATATCCAAATAACCCTGTCGAATCAGAGCTCATGTTTATAACTAGAGGAAGACTAGATTAGTCTCGCCACACGAGGTCTGTCTTTTAACTGCAATAAGCAAAAATGGTTAATAAACACATTTGACTGAATGTGTCTTTGCAGCCATTCCAGTTCTGAGGTGCAAACATTTCTATAGAGCAGGGCCCAACTATAAATCGACCGTAATCTAATCAGGCACAGGGCTTGTTGTGTGTCCACTGACCTCCATCAGCCTCCTCAGCTGTGTCGGAGCCATCTGATTGGTTCTCCTCGGGCAGGGGCAGGGCTTCTGACAAGACAGGCTCCTCCCTCACCAAACGCACTAGACGCTCCAACTCCTCTGGAAGCTTCAGAGAGTAGTGTTAATTTAACCTTTATTTAGCCAGGCAAGGCATTCAGAAGCAAGCCTCTACTTACTACAATAGCAAACCCACCTTTTGTACATTTTTTGGTAAAGTACCTAAAGTTCACTTAACTGAATGACTGAATATACAACAGTCAAAGAGACGATGTATCCATCCATCTGAGAGACAGTGTTCTCACCAGTTCCTGTAGGTCATCGTTCCCCCCGATGTGGACACTGTTGAAGAAGATCTGAGGAACTGTGCTCCGTCCGGTCAGCTCCTTCACACTGCCCCGCAGCTCTGGGTGCTTTCCCATGTCTACATCACACACAGGCAGACCCAGACGGCCAAGGCTTGTCTTAGCCTGCACACAGTGGGGACAGCCCAGCACAGAGTACACCGTCACCCTGCCCAGCACCCTGCCTTCAGTCTCCCCCATCTGAACAGCCACCGGAGAGGATAAACAGAGAAGAGACAGAGGTTTAGTAAGCAGCTATTGTTGGGTGGTAGTGGTGAAAATAAGTGTTTTGACAACACTTCCTTGAGGAGGTGTAGCAATAATTATGTACCAAGTTCCTTGTGGGGAAATGACAGTGATTTGCAATATAGGTTCATTGGGTTGATGAAATCATGGTACACGATCAACTTCCTCCTCAAAACAAGCTTACCTGCAGAGTTCATCAATACTGTAAAAAGTATATTTTTACCTCCATGATGACATTTAACACACTGTTGAAGGACTGTGTGGTTTAAACATTGCCTACAACTTCCTGTTAATAAATCTGACAACATAGAGCAACCATGAGAAATAAAAAAAACTTGGCTACTGATGACATCCACTTTGTCAAATCTACTGCAAAGAGGTTCATCCTCTCTGGTAATAGGGTTCGTTTAGGGTTGGGGTTGTTTGGGTTACTAGGGCTATTAACGTACCGTTAGCTAGGAACACCCTTGCTAATGAACGTCATCATACTGTACTAGCAAGTCCCATATAGCTAGCTACTGAATCGCTAAATGATTGCGAAGCCCAGCAGTACAGTAGTGTACTATCAACTGGCCAACATTAAGCTATCATATAAAATGCAGGTGCTTGACATAGCTAGCTAATGATACTCACCCTAGCATAGTCTAGGTAACCTTAGCTAGCTAGTTATCATCGTTGCCTACCTTGTTTTGGGACGACGTCGGACACCCTAACGTTACTTGCAATACGCCACAACCGTTATCGCCACGGAATAAATTATGTTCTTCTGTCGCGATAATAATGCCTTAGTATGCATTATTAAGAAGAAAAAAAACAGTACCTAGTACATGCTGAAAATGATTAGTTAACTCACTATAGATGGCACTGTCACTTCTGCTTCTGTCTACAGGCAGCGTGCAAACACTTGCGGAACCTTTGAGGGATGCGGTGTTTCCTCCCGGACGTTCCCTTTGGTACCCTCGAGTGGTGGATGACGGAAGTACAACCACAGCCGTTGTAGGTGTTTACTGGGTTAAAAGTTGTATGCTATTGTTTTAAATATGCCAGTATTGTCCGATACTGAGCGTAAGGGCTGTAAAAATATGTTGGGTATCATGTCAAGGGGCGACATACTTTCGCTTAGCGATACAGTCACCAACAAAATGATTGCAGTGGAAAACATTACAGGTGAGAACTTAGCGGCTAATGTTAACTAGGCTAGCCCAATAATAATGGACTAAAGGAGCCGAACGTTGCTGCTTTTTAGTCCAATGACCACATGTTCTGTTTAAATGCGAAATGACTTTGACTCTGGATGCAAAATCAGACAAATACTCAATCTAAACGTGAATCGATTGTCAATTGCGATTCGGCTGTAGAATCCTAAATCCCTTTACTTTCATATCACAATTTGTATTATTAAAATAAATGTAACCTTTATTTAACTAGGCAAGTCAGTTCAGAACAAAATCTTATTTACAATGACGGCCTACCGGGGAACAGTGTGTTAACTGCCTTGTTCAGGGGCAGAACGACAGATTTTTACCTTGTCAGCTCAGGGATTCGATTCAGCAACCTTTTGGTTACTGGCCCAACGCTCTAACCGCTAGGCTACACTTCGAAAAAAATGTCTCAAATGCAAAATACACACTTACTGTACATTGTTTTAATACAGTCGGAGCCCCCAGTATTGTTGAGTGTCAACATGTTTTTGGCGTCTGTCTTCGGTTTGGTTACATACGGGTTAGAGGTCGACCGATTATGATTTTTCAATGCCCGATACTGATTATTATTATTATTATTTTTTTTACAAGTATTTGTAATAATGACAATTACAACAATACTGAATGAACACTTATTTTAACTTAATACATAAATAAAATCAATTTAGCGTCAAATAAATAATGAAACATGTTCCATGTAAAAAAGCTAACATTTAAGTTCCTTGCTCAGAACATGAGAACATATGAAAGCTGGTGGTTCCTTTTAACATGAGTCTTCAATATTCCCAGGTAAGAAGTTTTAGGTTGTAGTTATTATAGGACTATTTCTCTATACGATTTGTATTTCATATACCTTTGACTATTGGATGTTCTTATAGGCACTTTAGTATTGCCAGTGTAACAGTATAGCTTCCGTCCCTCTCCTCGCTCCTACCTGGGCTCGAACCAGGAACACATTGACAACAGCCACCCTCGAAGCAGTGTTACCCATGCAGAGCAAGGGGAACAACTACTCCAAGTCTCAGAGCGAGTGACGTTTGAAACGCTATTAGCGCGCACCCCGCTAACTAGCTAGCCATTTCACATCGGTTACACCAGCCTCATCTTGGGAGTTGATAGGCTTGAAGTCATAAACAGCACAATGCTTGAAGCACTGCGAAGAGCTGCTGGCAAATGCATGAAAGTGCTGTTTGAATGAATGCTTACGAGCCTACCATCGCTCAGTCAGACTGCTCTATCAAATCATAGACTTAATTATAACATAATAACACACAGAAATACGAGCCTTTGGTCATTAAAATGGTAGAATCCGGAAACTATCATCTTGAAAACAAAACGTTTATTCTTTCAGTGAAATACGGAACCGTATGCGCTTGTTAAATCATCACCCGTTTGTCGAAGTAGGCTGTGATTCAATGAGAAATGAACAGGCACCGCATCCATTATATGCAACGCAGGATACGCTAGATAAACTAGTAATATCATCAACCATGTGTAGTTAACTAGTGATTATGTTAAGATTGATAGTTTTTTTTATAAGATAAGTTTAATGCTAGCTAGCAACTTACCTTGGCTTCTTGCTGCCCTCGCGTAACAGGTAGTCAGCCTGCGACGTAGGCTCCTCGTGGAGTGCAATGTAAGGCAGGTGGTTAGAGCGTTGGACTAGTAACCTGAAGGTTGCAAAAACGAATCCCCGAGCTGACAAGGTAAAAATCTGTCGTTCTGCCCCTGAACAAGGCAGTTAACCCACCGTTCCTAGGCCGTCATTGAAAATAAGAATGTGTTCTTAACTGACTTGCCTAGTTAAATAAAGGTGTATAAAAAAATAATCTGCAAATCGGTGTCCAAAAATACCGATTACCGATTGTTATGAAAACTTGAAATCGGCCCTAATCTATCGGTCATTCCGATTAATCGGGCGACCTCTAATACAGGTTGGTGTTCGGAGATAGCTAATTAGCACATGTAACTAGTCCAACCACTGTCTAACGTATTTTTCCGCAAACAAGCGCTGTAACATGGACATATGTGTGGGAACCCAAACCCTATAAATATGTCTATCAATGTAACCTCTTTTATGATTTCTCACAGATATGAAAGATAAGGACCTTTCATGCATCAAAAACCATACCCCAAGCCATGCTGTTAATGTTCAGACCGAAAGTCGGGACTCTTGACAAAACACCCCCATACAAAAGACGCCTTCATCCAACGACTCTTATGTGTAATAAGAGTCATGATCAAGGGGTAGCTAACCCACTCATAACTACCTCTAGCGCCTATTGATGATAGTGTCTTCTGGCCAGGGCATTTTGTTAAGAGCCTCGATGCTTGTTCTGAACGTTAAAACGCATCACTTGTGGTATGGCTTTAGAAACATAAAGATTGTACATCTTTCATATAATCGAGAAATATATATATAAAAAAAAAAAGTTAAATTATTACACACCTTTGTTAAGGTTCCCACAAGGCAATATTTCCAAGTTACATCACTGTTGGCTGCATCTGTGTTAAAACAGTGTACAGTAAGTGTATATATTTCATTTGTGAAATTATTTTGTGATATGAAGGTAAAGGGCTTTTTGTTTCTAGAACCATACCTCAATTGAGAATCGATTCACATTTAGATGGAGTATTTGGCTGACAGCCAATTTGCCTCTAAACAGAACATGTAAGGTCCTTGGACTATAAGGAGTAACATTAGGCTCCTTTAGTCCATTATTGGGCTAGCTAACTAGCTAGCTGCCAACCATTGCAAGTTTTGATCCGTAACTGGTATACCATAGTAAAATCTTGGGGTCGTCTCTGTCTGTTACAGAAGCAGTTGAGGCCATTCTTTCATACACCAAGGATACAGAGGAGCTGCTAAAACGAAAAAAGGTGCACCGTGACGTTATATTCAAGTACCTGGCAAAGGAGGGGGTGGTGATGCCCCCCAACAGTGAGAAACACCAGCTAGTGAAGCGGACTCTAGAGTTTTGGTCTACTGGGAAGGTATAGACACATTCGTGTTTCTGTGTTTCATAGAGGCTGAATTTGGCAAGAACATTTTAACATGCTTTTGTCACTTAATGTCTGTGGTCTTGTTTGTAGGCGTTGGACTATCAAACCCCAGCAGTTGAGACCAGCCTAAGTCTGAGACCAGCTGAGAGTGTCTCTGTTTCCTCTGAGGCAGGGTACAGTTCTGGTTTTGACCACCTGGCCTTGGCCAGACAGTTCTGTCAGTGGTTCTTCCAGCTTCTCAACAGTCAGAACCCCTCCCTGGGCCAGCCTGCTAAGGACTGGGGACCACAACACTTCTGGGAGGACGTCCGTCTGCGCCTCTTCTCCAGGTAAAAATCTGGACACAAATGATATCGTTTTTTAGTCTCTTAGGGACTAAGTATTGATTTTGACTAACTTACCATTTTATTTTGTATTGAACATACAGTATTAAATACCATATTAATTCATAGGACCTCTCTCACTCTCTGTCTCAGTGCTGATGGCCAACAAATGGAAGAGTTCCATGGCTCTGAGCTGACCAGCCTGCGTCTCCTGGCCCTGGCGAGGGACGAGAGGCTCCTGTTGAGCCCCAACCTTGACCCTCCTGGCCTGAAGGTCCTGTCCTCCCCCCACGGCCTGGTGCTGGTGGCTGTGGCAGGGACCATTCACAGACATGATGTCTGCCTAGGAGTCTATGAACAGGTGTTTGGCCTCATCCGCTCACCGCTGGAACAGAACAGCTGGAAGATCAAGTTTGTCAACCTGAAGATCAGGGGGCAGGATGCCCTGGGAGGAGCAGAGGAGCTGGCCTCGCCTGCACTGACCTGCAGCTCCTCTGAACTACAGCTGCTCTGCAGATGAGGGAACTGAGGTGCATCCCAATAGTCTAAAGGGGCTTCCTCTCCTTGCTTCCTTTCCTTTATCTGCACTCGTGAAAAACATGGACAGGTGAAAGTAAATTGCCAACGTCACCATCCACCATATTGTTTTCACCTATGTTGGGTTCTCAGGTCAGTGCAGATGAAGGAGAGAAGAAGAGGGAGAGAGAGAGAGACACTTCAGATCATTGAAATTCACACTTGGTGTCACTAAGAGAAGAGGTCAGCTCTGTAGACCATAAGGGAGCAGTGGTTAGAGATATGCCTGTGAGAATGAAAGACAAAGTGCACTCAATACATTATGCAAGTCATTTAATTGTCATGATGGGGCTAACATACATTTCATGGTCTGTTTTCCTCAATACTATATAGTTAGCTATTATTTACTGCTGTTAATACTATATTCCAGGATATGTTTAGGTTTACTCTCCATGGGAAAAGTTCTTGGTTGGTGTAGGAATGTGTGGTTTTCACGATTCTTCTGTTCTGTCATTTGAGGCGTTTTCCCTTCAATGACCTGTGATCTGTGCCTTATGTAGAATAGTCTATAAGTAAGCAGAAGCATGTCTTTATCATCGGTAACGGTATATGGCTAAAACTTGAAGTATATTATATTGTAAATATGTATCATACCAGTACTAAAAATAATTTAAACCTTTGCCTGTGTACTGTTTGCTTCGCTCTGTGTCATCTTGTTTGGCAAATATTATATTAACTGTATTGACATTGATCAGGTATGTGACTTACAGTGCATTTGGAAAGTATTGAGACCCCTTGACTTTTTCCACATTGTTATGTTAGCCTTATTCTAATATATATATATATATATATATATATATATATATATATATATATATACTGCTCAAAAAAATAAAGGGAACACTTAAACAACACATCCTAGATCTGAATGAAATAAATAATTTCTTTTTTCTTTACATAGTTGAATGTGCTGACAACAAAATCACACAAAAATAATCAATGGAAATCCAATTTATCAACCCATGGAGGTCTGGATTTGGAGTCACACTCAAAATTAATGTGGAAAACCACACTACAGGCTGATCCAACTTTGATGTAATGTCCTTAAAACAAGTCAAAATGAGGCTCAGTAGTGTGTGTGGCCTCCACGTGCCTGTATGACCTCCCTACAACGCCTGGGCATGCTCCTGATGAGGTGGCGGATGGTCTCCTGAGGGATCTCCTCCCAGACCTGAACTAAAGCATCCGCCAACTCCTGGACAGTCTGTGGTGTAACGTGGCGTTGGTGGATGGAGCGAGACATGATGTCCCAGATGTGCTCAATTGGATTCAGGTCTGGGGAATGGGCGGGCCAGTCCATAGCATCAATGCCTTCCTCTTGCAGGAACTGCTGACACACTCCAGCCACATGAGGTCTAGCATTGTCTTGCATTAGGAGGAACCCAGGGCCAACCGCACCAGCATATGGTCTCACAAGGGGTCTGAGGATCTCATCTCGGTACCTAATGGCAGTCAGGCTACCTCTGGCGAGCACATGGAGGGCTGTGCGGCCCCCCAAAGAAATTGCTCCCCACACCATGACTGACCCACCGCCAAACCGGTCATGTTGGAGGATGTTGCAGGCAGCAGAACGTTCTCCACGGCGTCTCCAGACTCTGTCACGTCTGTCACATGTGCTCAGTGTGAACCTGCTTTCATCTGTGAAGAGCACAGGGCGCCAGTGGCGAATTTGCCAATCTTGGTGTTCTCTGGCAAATGCCAAACGTCCTGCACGGTGTTGGGTTGTAAGCACAACCCCCACCTGTGGACGTCAGGCCCTCATACCACCCTCATGGAGTCTGTTTCTGACCATTTGAGCAGACACATGCACATTTGTGGCCTGCTGGAGGTCATTTTGCAGGGCTCTGGCAGTGCTCCTCCTGCTCCTCCTTGCACAAAGGCGGAGGTAGCGGTCCTGCTGCTGGGTTGTTGCCCTCCTACGGCCTCCTCCACGTCTCCTGATGTACTGGCCTGTCTCCTGGTAGCGCCTCCATGCTCTGGACACTACGCTGACAGACACAGCAAACCTTCTTGCCACAGCTCGCATTGATGTGCCATCCTGGATAAGCTGCACTACCTGAGCCATTTGTGTGGGTTGTAGACTCCGTCTCATGCTACCACTAGAGTGAAAGCACTGCCAGCATTCAAAAGTGACCAAAACATCAGCCAGGAAGCATAGGAACTGAGAAGTGGTCTGTGGTCACCACCTGCTGAACCACTCCTTTATTGGGGGTGTCTTGCTTATTGCCTATAATTTCCACCTGTTGTCTATTACATTTGCACAACAGCATGTGAAATTTATTGTCAATCAGTGTTGCTTCCTAAGTGGACAGTTTGATTTCACAGAAGTGTGATTGACTTGGAGTTACATTGTGTTGTTTAAGTGTTCCCTTTATTTTTTTGAGCAGTATATAACAAAATACAATTCTCAATCTACACACAATACCCCATAATAACAAATCCAAAACAGGTTTAGAAGTGTTTGCACATTTATTAAAAATAAACTTAAATATTACATTTACATAAGACCCTTTACTCAGTACTTTGTTGAAGCACCTTTGGCAGCGATTACATCCTCAAGTCTTCTTGGGTATGACGCTACAAGCTTGGCACCTGTATTTGGGGAGTTTCTCCCATTCTCTGCAGATCCTCTCAAGCTCTGTCAGTTTGGATGTGTAATGTCACTGCACAGCTATTTTCAGGTCTCCAGAGATGTTCGATCGGGTCCGGGCTCTGGCTGGGCCACTCAACGACATTCAGAGACTTGTCCCGAAGTCACTCCTGCGTTGTCTTGGCTGTGTGCTTTTGTCGTTGTCCCGTTGGAAGGTGAACCTTCGCCCCTGTCTGAGGTACTGAGCAGGTTTTCATCAGGAATATCTGTACTTTGCTCCATTCATCTTTCCCTCAATCCTGACTAGTCTCCCAGTCCCTGAAAACATCCCCACAGCATGACGCTGCCACCACCATTTTTCACCATGAAGCTTGGTATTCAGGCAAAAGAGTTCAAGCTTGGTTTCATCATACTAGAGAATCTTGTTTCTCATGGTCGGAGAGTCCTTTAGGTTCTCCCATCTCCACAGAAGGTCCCCAACATGTTCTTGGGGACCTTCAATGTTGCATAAAGTTTTTGTCTGTGCCAAGACACAATCCTGTCTCGGAGCTCTATGGACAATTCCTTCGATCTCGTGGCTTGGTTTTTGCTCTGACAAGCACTTCCAACTGTTGGACCTTATATAGACAGGTGTGTGCCTTTCCAAATCATGTCCAATCAATTGAATTTACAGCAGTCCAGTCAAGTTCTAAATACATCTCAAGGATGATTAGTGGAAACAGGATCCACCTGAGCTCAATTTCGAGTCTCATAGCAAAGGATCTGAATACTTATGTAAATAAGATATTTCTGCTTAGATTTTTTCATAAATGTGCGAAACTTTCTAAAAACCTGTTTTCACTTTGTCATTATGGGGTATTGTGTGTAGATTGATGAGGGAAAAAAGTATTTTAATCCATTTTTGAAAAAGGCTGTAACATAACAAAATGTGGAAAAAGTCAGGCGGTCTGAAAACTTTCTGAATGCACTGCATTTACCTAGTCCTACAGTATATGTTCTCTTTCGACCTGTGCTTTATGCAGTCTTATAATTTACTGAATTTGCATTACTTTTCAATGTTTTGCACAATAATTTTGCAATAGACCATCAATACATTGGTTAATGAACCAAATGTTTAGCATTTAATTCAATTTTCTATTGAGGTTACAAAGGTTTCTATTTTGCGTAATTGAAATCAAAAGCTCCCCGATATGCTCTGCTGAAATGGAACTGGTTAAATTGGCATATATTGCTGGCATGATCTGACATCAAGTTACTATGAAAAGTTTCAGCACAAGTTTCTGATTTTAAATTAGCTCTTTGTAGTTTTTAAAATGTCAGGATTTAATTACAAGGAGGGTTATGGTTGCAGAGAGTTGTTGAAGAAGATGTCAAAGGATGACATCCTCACTTTGATTTACTGTCACTATCAAAAAGATGGATCTTTTCAAATCAAATTCACATTTTTTGTTACATCCTTTGTAAATGCGTGTGGACTAACAGTGAAATGCTTACTTACAGGCCCTTCCCAACAATGCAGAGAGAAAGAAAATAGAGAAATAATAGAAAAGTAAGACATGTAATAACAAATCCACAATGAGTCATGATAACTTGGCTATATACACAGGCTACCAGTACCGAGTCCATGTGCAAGGTAGTTGAGGTAGATACTGTATGTACATGTAGGAATAAAGAGAAAGATAATAAATAGTAGCAGCAGTGCATGTGATGAGTCAAAGTTAGTTCAAAAAGGGTCAATGCAGATAGTCCAGGTAGCTACAGTGTCTTCAGAAAGTATTTACACATTGTGTTGTGTTACAGCCTGAATTTGAAATTGATTGAATTGAGATTGTTTTGTCACTGCTATAGACACAATACATCATAATGTCAAAGTGGGATTATGTTTTTCAACATTTAATAATTAATAAAAAAACAAAAGGTGAAATTTCTTGAGTCAATAAGCATTCAATCCCTTTGTTATGGCAAGCCTAAATAAGTTCAGGAGTAAAAATGTATTTAACAAGTCACATAAATTACACTCTGTGTGCAATAATAGTCTTTAACATGATTTTTTAAATGACATCTCACCTCTGTACCACACAAATACAATTATCTGTAAGGTCCCTCAGTCGAGCAATGCATTTCTAACAAAGACCTGGCAGGTTTTCCATTGCCTCACAAAGAAGGGCACCTGTTGGTAGAAAGTAAGCAGGCAATGAATATTCTTTAGAGTATGGTGAAGTTATTACTTTGGATGGTAAATCCCTGGGGGAAGCCAATGCTCAACCCCCCTGAAGCAATTCCAGAAGTGGAAAACAGGAGCTGCCTCCACCATTTCAACTTCAACATTTCAACATCATCAAATCCCTTCTGCTTGGTCTAATACAGTGACATCTAAAAGACAGGAGTGATGGCCAAATCCAAGCTGGCTTCCATTGACACTTTTTTTTGGTGTGACAGGACCATTCACACTTGAGCTCGCTAAGTTTAGCACAACGCTGATTGGCAAATTATACTCTTTTTGTCAAGGAAGGCCAGATGCTCGCTGGCTTCCCTTGCCTTCAATGCCAAGGGTGGCAACAGTATACTCATTTGGACGAGACAGACTAGACAGCAACTAGACAGACAGAGGGGCGCTGTTTCGCTCGCTCGGATGCTTTCTCCTGTGAGATACATTCAGCTTCTTGCGAATTGTAGTACAATTATGAAACACAGAGATATCCATGAATACACGCCACTGTGGATCAACAACATTGTTTTTACTCCACAATACTAACCTTAATTACATAATGAAAAGAAAGAAGCGTATACAGCTTACAAACATTCCAAAACACGCATCCTGTTTACACTAAATAATACTGCAAAAAACAGGACTCTCACAGCCTCACCTCAGAATTAGATGTTCATCCATGTTTCTCAAACGTCAAATTTCAAAGTTTTTGGTTACTTCTCTTTATTGTTCCAAGGTTAAGTTTAGGCATTAACTCCACATTCTTAAGGTTTGGCATTAACTCCGAATGGTTAATGTAAAGGTTAAGGTTTTGGATAGGTTTAAAACCAAAATATCAAAAACAACTTTCTATCACTGGATTCATACATACAACCAGAGGCAGACGCTTACACCCACCCACCCACCACCACTTTCCACAACACCTTAACAAAACCAAAACCTACTCGAAGGTAACAGCGCTCACTGTTGCCCCTAGTGGCTGGTTTCCACGTCATCTCCCAACGTCCTCAGACATGAATGGAAGTCGAATACTGACTTGTATCACAGGTGACCTGTCTGGAAAATGTTGAATGTTCCTGAGTGGCCTAGTTACAGTTTTGACTAAAACTTGAAAATGGCTGCCTAGCAATGATCAACAACCAATTTGACAGAACTTGCAGAATTTGAAAAATAAGAATGGGCAAATATTGTACAATCCCGGATTGCAAAGCTCTTACTTTCAGTTGAATGCATTCAGTCATACAACTGACTAGGTGTCCCCCTTTCTTAGAGACTTACCCAGAAAGACTCACAGCTGTCATCGCTGCCAACGGTGATTCTAACATGTATTGACTTGGGGCACTTATCTAATAAAGATATATTAATGTTTTATTTTATATTCATAAAAATATAATACAAATATTCCACTTTGACATGGCAGAGTATTTTGTGTAGATGACAATTAAATATATTTTAATCCCAATGTGTAACACAACAAAATGTGGAAAAAGTCAAGAGGTGTGAATACTTTCTGAAGGCACTGTATGTACTTTCACAAAGACAATTTCATGACAGAAATTATGTGTCCACTCCCCTTTTCACTGGTTTTCTCTCACCCTCAATCTCTCTCTCTGTCACTCTCTCCTCTCTCACTCTGTGTGAATGTAGCCTATAGGCCTGGCTCTGTGTGGTGGGGTAGAGAATGCAGCAGTGACTCTGTGGTTTTGGTGGGAAATGTTACATGTGGGAAATTATTCTTGGCATTGGCTTCAAAGGAACTGAGCTAGTTAATATCTGTCTCTGTAGGCTGGAGCTCTGTACTTTACTAGGCCATAGTTGTGGCAGAGGAAACCACCATGGCCATTGATCTCTGGCTGTTCACCTCACAGAAAGAATAATAACAAGTTGCCCGCCTCCTGCCTTTATGGCACTTGGCTTTCCTCTGTTTAATAAGTGGTTTGGCCCATGGCACGGCTCTGACGCACAGCTTCAAAAATACCCCTCACTGGCGTCTGAGTGTGTGTGTGTGTATGTTTGGCGTCTCCCGATCTCTGTGACTGGAGTTTTTCTTTAATGAAGAAGTGTGTTTCTCATAAAGGAAATGTTAAACTCTAAACTCTGGATCCCTGGAGCTTTGAAATAGCTTTCGGGTGGTGAACCATTGAAACAGCTTTAATTGCCAAGTAGATTTGTTTTTGCATTTCATTTTGATTTGACGGTTCTAATTACGTTACACAGTTGCTTTTGTATAGAGATGAATGAGCATATTAATGAGAGATGATTTTGGTGAAAGTCTATATGGTGGAACCATCATCCCTTCTCAGACACTCTCTGCCAGAAATGATGGGTTTACTGGTGCATTGTAAACCCCGATTTTCCCCTTAGATGGAGTTAAACGTATCCTGTCTGTTTTTCAACTGGGTTACTGTTTCATGATGGTATAATATATTAAATAATAAAACGTTATATACCGGATAATTATGCCCTATTTAAAAAAAATAATCTCATACTGAAAGAATGATGCTGATCTTTTCCCCCCATTTCAAGTTTTGATGACTTTCAAAGTGACATTGTCCCATCTTTCCACAAGGGGGCAGGCATGCTACATCAGGGAGCAGTGATATTTTGATCCTTGGCCAAATAAAAAGCTTTTAAAGCAATTATGTGAGGAAAGTCGTCAATTCCTAAGCACAGCCTGGGCTACTTTATGTAAGCTGGCAGTTTCTTGTAGCCTAGGTCATGAACAAAACAGTAAATTTTTTAGTTTACTGTGAATTGTCTGCCATTAAATTAATAGGGTTCTAAAAGAGTGGCACGTTAAACTATTCCCTTTCAAAGGTATGAAAACACATATTTCACTAGTTATGGAAGTGGCAGTAATTTATGGATGCACATGAAGGCGACAGAGACAGCATTGGCTGCTACAGAAGAAAGACAATAAAAACTGGATTTATGTTTGGCAGCTATAATCAATCAATAGGCAATAATATTTCTCCTCAAAATTGACTGACAAATCACATTAAGAGGTAAATTCAATCAATGTGATTGGAATCTCAGAAGTGCTATTCAGTCAGAGCATTTCTAATACATACAAGTTTTTGGAAACTTTTGTTGAGTAGACTTAGCTAAAAAAACTTGTGTAAGAAAAGTGAGGGTGATGGTAAACTAGATTCTGGGCAAGGTCTCTATCGATTGACAAATGATGTCACCTTCTCTCTTCCTTCCTTCCTTTTACGTCAGCTAAATGCATCTATTTACAGCTGACATCATTGTTCCATTTCAGGTTAAATTGATGTGGACTGGAGAGGCAGGCTTCAGAGGTTCTGACAGTGCTCTGTGCTCCGGCCTGGTGTAGTTTTACACTCACAGAATTACCTCACATAAACATTGGAAACGTTATACCACAGGGGAATACCCAGGATCCCAGGAAACAAACAGGCAGAGCGTGAGAGGATCCTGTGGCTGTGACAATCTAGTTTAACATCAATTAACCCAAACAACAACCAGAACACTTTCTGTATTTATACAAGGGGAAAACACAGGGATAAGCACACCTAAATACATGAAGCCAACTAGGATGTTTCAATCAGAAGAGCTTAAAATAAACCAGGAAACAATCACTGCTCTCCATCATCCTATACAGTGGTTGACATGGGGTGGAAGGGGCTGGTACACTGACCCAGTAACTCAGATTTTCTATTGCTTGAATGCCAGGTCAAAACTGGTTCATCCACAATACATATCATGGGAGTATTAAAGATAAAGTGTGCAACTTTATTTTTCAAAAACACATAAACACACAGCCCTTTAGAACGTCTGTAGAGTTCTATAAACACACAGCCCTTTAGAACATCTGCAGAGTTCTATAAACACACAGCCCTTTAGAACATCTGTAGAGTTCTATAAACACACAGCCCTTTAGAACATCTGTAGAGTTCTATAAACACACAGCCCTTTAGAACATCTGTAGAGTTCTATTAACACACAGCCCTTTAGAACATCTGTAGAGTTCTATAAACACACATGCATTTAGAACATCTGCAGAGTTCTATAAACACACAGCCCTTAAGAACATCTGTAGAGTTATATAAACACACAGCCCTTTAGAACATCTGCAGAGTTCTATAAACACACAGCCCTTTAGAACATCTGTAGAGTTCTATAAACACACAGCCCTTTAGAACATCTGTAGAGTTCTATTAACACACAGCCCTTTAGAACATCTGTAGAGTTCTATTAACACACAGCCCTTTAGAACATCTGTAGAGTTCTATAAACACACAGCCATTTAGAACATCTGTAGAGTTCTATAAACACACAGCCCTTTAGAACATCTGTAGAGTTCTATAAACACACAGCCATTTAGAACATCTGCAGAGTTCTAGAAACACACAGCCATTTAGAACATCTGTAGAGGTCTATAAACACACAGCCATTTAGAACATCTGCAGAGTTCTAGAAACACACAGCCATTTAGAACATCTGTAGAGGTCTATAAACACACAGCCATTTAGAACATCTGTAGAGTTCTATAAACACACAGCCATTTAGAACATCTGCAGAGTTCTAGAAACACACAGCCATTTAGAACATCTGTAGAGGTCTATAAACACACAGCCATTTAGAACATCTGTAGAGTTCTATAAACACACAGCCATTTAGAACATCTGCAGAGTTCTAGAAACACACAGCCAATGTTCCCTGTAATGTTTTTCCGCACTGAGCAAATTTCAGGTCTGCTGAGCACAAACTTGAACTTTGTGAAAATTCTGTGCAAATTCTAGGGCAACTTCTTACTTTGAACATTGAGGCTGTACCAACTTTAACTTACAGTTTTAACAGTGGCCATGTAGGCTACTGTGGCTATTTGATCATAATGTGCAGTACATGTGGAAAGTATTCAGATCCCACATTTTGTTACGTTACAGCCTTGTTCTAAAATTGAAAAAATATGTTTCCCCCTTTTCAATCTACACACAATACCCCCTTATGGCAAAGTGAAAACAGGTTTTTAGAATTCTTTACTAATTTATAAAAATTAAAGAAAGAGCAATACCTTATTTACAAAAGTATTCAGATCCTTTGCTATGAGACTCGAAATTGAGCTCAGGTGCATCCTGTTTCCATTGATCATCCTTGAGATGTTTCTACAACTTGATTGGAGTCCACCTGTGGTAAATTCAATTGATTGGACATAATTTGGAAATGCACACACCTGTCTATATAAGGTCCCACAGTTGATTGTGCATGTCAGAACAATAACCAAGCCATGAGGTCGAAGGAATTGTCCGTAGAGACAGGATTGTGTCGATCTGGGGAAGAGTAACAAAATATTTTTGAAGCATTGAAGGTCCCCAAGAACACAGTGGCCTCCATAATTCTTAAATGGAAGAAGATTAGAACCACCAAGACTCTTCCTAGAGCTGGTCACCCAGCCAAACTGAGCAATCGGGGAGATGGGCCTTGGTCAGGGAGGTGACCAAGAACCCGATGGTTACTCTGACACAGCTCCAGAGTTCTTCTGTGGAGATGGGAGAACCTTCCAGAAGGACAACTATCTCTGCAGCACTCCACCAACCAGGCCTTTGTGGTAGATTGGCCAGACGGAAGCCACTCCTCAGTAAAAGGCACATGACAGCCCGCTTGGAGTTTGCCAAAAGGCACCTAAAGGACTCTCAAACCATGAGAATCCAGATTTTCGGGTCTGATGAAACCAAGACTGAACTCTTTGGCCTGACTGCCAAGTGTCACGTCTGGAGGAAACCTGGCACCATCCCTACGGTGAAGCATGGTGGTGGCAGCATCATGCTGTGGGGATGTTTTCAGACGCAGGGACTGGGAGACTAGTCAGGATCAAGCGAACAATGTACGGAGCAAAGTACATATATCCTTGATGAAAACCTGCTCCAGAGTGCTCAGGACCTCAGACTGGGGCAAAGGTTCACCTTCCAACAGGGCAAAGACACTAAGCACTCAGCCTGTCACATCCTGATCTGTTTCAACTGTCTTTGTGATTTTCCCACCCCCCTCCAGGTGTCGCCCATCTTCCCCTGTGTATTTATACCTATGTTCTCTGTTTGTCTGTTGCCAGTTTGTCTTGTTTGTTCGAGTCAACCAGCATTTTGTGTCTCAGCTCCTGCTTTTTCCAGTCTCTCTTTTCTCTCCCTCCTGGTTTTGACCCTTGCCTGTCCTGACTCCGAGCCTGCCTGCCTGACCACTCTGCCTGCCCCTGACCCTGAGCCTGCCTGTCGACCTGTACCTTTTCCCCCCTCTGGATTACTGAACTCTGCCTTGACCTGTCTATCGCCTGCCCCTGTTGAATTATTAAACTAATGTTTATTCGACATGGTCTGCATCTGGGTCTTACCTTCATATCTGATAGTATGAACTGGCCATGACTGACCCAGCAGACCTGGACCAGCTGCGCAACGCCATCACCTCCCAAGGAGCCTCAATTGGTAGGCACAAGGAATTGCTTCGTGGGCTGATGGAGGGGACAAAACGTTGGCTGAGCGCCATGACCGGGCATTGGACATGCATCTGGAGCAATTCTGCGGGTCGTCTGGGGGGCAGCCTGCCTCGGTGGTAACCCCACCTCCCCTCAGTAACTTGGCAGTTAACAACGCCGCTCCACCGGCCACTCCACCTTCCCGGGAGCCCCGGGTTACCTCCTCCAGAACGCTTTAATGGAGAGCTGAGCACCTGTCGGGCGTTTTTAGCTCAATGTCCCCTCAATTTTAAGCTTCAGCCATCCTCCTTCCCCTCGGAACGCTCCAAAATTGCCTACCTAATCACACTGATGTCTGGTAGCGCTCTCACCTGGGCTACAGCTGTATGGGAACAGCGTCCGGCCATATGCGCAAGCCTGGAGGGGTTCATGAGAGAGGTGAGGAAGGTTTTTGATGCCCTGTTGTCCGGGAGAGAAGCTGCCAGGAAGCTAATCTAGCTCCGGCAGGACGTCCGCACTGTGGCGGACTATGTGGTGGATTTCTGTACGTTGGCAGGGGAGAGTGCGTGGAACCCGGAAGCACTGTTCAACATGTCTCAGAGGAGGTTAAGGAGGAGCTTGCGGCTTGGGAGTTACCCACAGATTTTGACTCCCTCATCGCTATGACCATCCACATCGATGGGTGTTTGTAGGAATGCCGGATGGAGAAGAAATTCGATTTCACTCGCATGTCCAGGGATTCCACCTCGCCTCGGAGTCATCCCGGAAGTCCCCGACAGTCCCGTGGCCGAGAGCACCCGAGATTTCCCGACCTTCTTTGACAGTCACCGACAAGGGCCGAGGCACTGTTTCCCAAGCCCATGCAACTAGGCAGGGCTGGGCTGTCGCCAGTGGAGCAGCAAAACCGGATCAGCACAAGGAGCTGCCTGTATTGCGGGACTTTTGGTCATTTTGTGTCCTCGTGCCTGGTAAAAGACCAGGCTCACCGGTAGGAGCGAGTACTCTGATGGGCCATATGGGGAACTTTTCTGCTTCCCTTACTCACACCCCTTTTCATGTCATTCTGCTGTGCGGAAACCAGTCCAAATCTCTCCGTGTCCTCATTGACTCCGGGGCCGATGAGAGCTTTTTGACACCACACTGGCTTCCGAGCTGAACATCCCCACTCAGCCCCTCTCCATTCCCGTGGATGTTAGAGCGTAGGACAGGTGCTCTATAGGTCGGATCACCCATAACACCACTCCCATCAACCTACGTGTGTAAGGGAATCACAGCGAGACCATTCAGTTCCTGCTCATCAAGCCCCCCCAGATTCCTGTGGTTTTGGGATTCTCCTGGCTCCAGCGACACAACCCACTCATCAACTGGTCTACAGATGCCATCATGGGCTGGAGTCCGTTCTGCCACGCCCATTGTCTGAAGTTGGCGCAACCTTCCCCGGGACGTCTTCCTGTGTCCTCGGATGTGGTTTTGGATCTCTCTGCCATTCCCGCGGAGTACCAAGATCTCCGGGAGGTGTTCAGCAAGTCCCGGGCCACTTCCCTTCTGCCGCATCTCTCCTCTGACTGCGGGATTGAACTTCTCTCTAGCACCACGCCGCCCCGGGGACATCTGTACTCACTGTCGGGAACTGAAACCAAGGCAATGGAGGACTACATTGGGGACTCCCTAGCTACTGGATTTATCCGTCCCTCTTCCTCTCCCGCTAGCACAAGGACAAGACCCTGTGCCCGTGCATTGACTACCGGGGACTCAATGACATCACTGTAAAGAAACATTATCTGCTACCACTCATTTCCTCGGCCTTCCAGCCACTCCAGGGGGCCACTGTGTTCTCCAAGCTGGATCTACGAAACACCTACCACCTGGTGTAGATACGAGATGGGGACGAGCGGAAGACCGCCTTCAACAATGCAAGTGGCCACTACGAATATCTGGTAATGCCCTTTGGCCTCACCAACGCCCCTGCCGTATTTCAGGCTCCGGTAAATGACATTCTCCGCGTCATGCTGAATTGGTTCATGGTCCAGCACGTCTTCCGGATCCATGGACTGCCCGTGGACATGGTCTCCGACTGCTGTCCTCAGTTCTTGTCCCGGTTCTGGAAGGCGTTCTGCACCCTCATTGGGTTATTGGCCAGCCTGTCCTCCGGGTTCCATCCCCAGTCCAATGGCCAGTCAGAGCGAGCCAACCAAGACCTCGAGACCACCCTGCGCTGCCTGGTCTCCGCCAACCCCACCACCTGGAGCCAGCAGCTGGTGTGGGTGGAATACGCCTGCAACATCCTTCCCTGCTCTACCACGGGCCTATCATCGCTTGAGTGTTCCCTGGGGTATCAGCCCCCGCTCTTCCCTGAGCAGGAAGAGGAGGTCGACATACCTTCTGCCCAGATGTTTGTCCGCTGCTGTCGTAGTACCTGTCGGCCCTCCTCAAGACCACCTACAGGAAACGACGACAAGCGGATTGCCATCGGACCCCAGCTCCCCGGTATCTTCTCGGGCAGAAGGTATGGCTATCCACCCGGTATCTGCCCCTCCTGGTGGAATCCCACAAACTCTCTCCCCGGTTTATCGGTCCGTTCCCCATCTCCAAGATCATTAGCCCCTCTGCTGTTCATCTTCTGTTGCCCCGTACCCTTCATATGCATCCCATCTTTCATGTGTCCAGAGTCAAACCCATGTCTCACAGCCCTTTGTCTCCTTTTTCCTGACCCTGAGCCTGCCTGCTGACCTGTGCCTTTTCCCCCCTCTGGATTACCAACCTCTGCCTTACCCTGACCCTGACCTGCCTGCCGTCCGGTACCGTTGCCCCACCTCTGGTTTATTGACCCCTGCCTGCCTTGACCTGTCTATCGCCTGCTCCTATTTATTCATTTTTTATTCGACGTGGTCTGCATCTGGGTCTTACTTTCATAACTTATACTGCCAAGACAATGCAGGAGTCGTTGAGTGGCCTAGCCAAGACAATGCTGAATGTCGTTGAGTGGCCCAGCCACAGCACAGACTTGAACCCGATCGAACATCTCTGGAGAGACCTGAAAATAGCTGTGCAGCGACCTCCCCATCCAGCCTGACAGAGTTTGAGAGGATCTACAGAGAAGAATGGGAGAAACTTCCCAAACACAGGTTTGCTAAGCTTGTAGCGTAATACCCTAGAAGACACAAGGCTGTAATCACTGCCAAAGGTGCTTCAACAAAGTACTGAGTAAAGGGCCTAAATACTTATGTAAATGTGATATTTTCATTTTTTTTAAATTTAAAAACCTGTTTTTGTTTTATCATTATGGGGTATTGTGTGTAGATTGATGAGGGAAAAAAACAATTTAATAAATTTTAGAATAATGCTGTAACATAACAAAATGTGGAAAAAGTAAATGGTTCTGAATACTTTCTGAATGCACTGTAGGCCTACCAGAGTGGCCTACCATTCCAAACAACGGAGAAAATGCATCCCATAACATTTTAACAGGGAAATAACTGTTCTTTCATTCAGCCTACAGTTGCAGCTAAGGTGTGGTATTCAATGTAGGCCTAAAATTCATGAGACTTTAGGAAGAAAAAAAACATGCAGGGCTTGATATTAACCTGTTTATCCACTTGTGGTGTTTGATGCAAGAAACCACTTTACAAAATAAAATGCATTATTATTCCCATACCATTATTACAGAGAATCAGACAAATTATGCTACCCTCTGCCTATTGGCTGCTTAGCTTATTCAAGCCCGTCTCAAAATACAACACTGCCCCTTTAAGACCAAAAAAAAGCTCTTTACCTGACTCGCTTTTCAAAGATGTTTAGAAATGTACACGTTTTGTGCTCTTGTATGAAGCATTCACTCCCCTATTGCTGACTACAAATGATCGATAACTGGTTAATAACTCACTAACTAGCAAAGGAAATGAACAAAATGTGTATACGTGGCTATATGTAGCTCTCGCTTTGATCTCAAACCAGCGCATCTTTTCATCATGACTGCTCATGCTGTAAACACAGTCCAGTTCAAAGTAAATGGCACAGATCCATATATGGCAATGGTCTATTTGCATATAGGCCTACTGCAGCTCTGATTGGTAATGCCACACCGGTCTGTGTGGAGTATGGGCTGAGTCATGTGTGTCAATGCAATAGAATCCTACTCTGATGCGTTCTGCCTACAACAAAATCTCTTGCATAGTTTGTTTTGTTTCGGTATATTGCTTTGAAAGTGGCTAATATTGCGTTGATTAGATCACAGTTGCCACAGTAAAGGGAAACGTTGACAGGGAAAACTCTAGAACAGCGGTCACCAATCTTTTCTGAGTCAAGATCATATGCAAGCCGATATCTACCACTCATATTTTTTTTTAACATGACGTAGAAAACATAAGCCTATGCAATATTAATCAATTAAAAACAGTACTGTAGCAATGAGATTGGTGGAGTAAGCTATAGGCCCAATGCATTATCACCGCATATTGGCTTTGCTGGAAATGGCATGCCAATGCATTGTTGTTCAGGCCATTTTTCTTTATTAAAAAAGCTGAATGATCACTCCGGTAATAGATCCATTGTTGTATTACTTATAAAGCACAGCTGAGTGAGCATACATTTAAATAATTCGCTTTTTATTTTACTGGGCTGATGGTGCCTGCATCTGATGGTCAGTCTCAGTGGAGGGAGAGAGCAGCAGACTGAGGGTCCACCTGTCAACATCCCTCCGCTGACACTGACCAAAAAGGAACTCTGTCTTCCAGCTGATGGCGGAACTTGAGTCGCACCACATTATTTCTGCCTCATGCTCAAATTCATGTTGTTACTCCTATGAACAGAGAAAGTGAAATATTCCTCGATGTAAAAAAAAAGACTCAAGCCGCTAACAATAACGCAAGCTTATAGATACACTTCCTACTCGTTCATTACTGATGCAGTGTGCCTTTTAGCGCTGAGGGAAAATAGGAAGAACACACATTTTATGGCTTATGGCTCTCTCTAGTCATGGTTTTAAACATTTTGAAATCTCACAGAATCAACTTTCTTTTAGGCCTGCTACATTACTACAGACACAGTCATCTAAGCCATCCAATTGGCCAGTGATATTTTTATTTTATCCAGGTAAGTTGACTGAGAACACATTCTCATTTACAGCAACGACCTGGGGAATAGTTACAGGGGAGAGGAGGGGGATGAATGAGCCAATTGTAAGCTGGGGATGATATGAGGGCCAGATTGGGAATTTAGCCAGGACACCAGGGTTAACACCTCCTACTCTTACAATACGTACCATGGGATCTTTAGTGACCACAGAGAGTCAGGACACCTGTCTAACTACCCAAAATACAGCACCCTACACAAGGCAACAGCGTAGAAGAATAAACCCATACTTTTACAGACAGAAGCAACAATGCTAGGACCAATGGGTGTACAGACAATAGTCTAAATATATATTTCCACCCACACACACCAATCACTGCCCTGGGGGATTAGGATATTTAGACCAGCAGCACCTGGTCTCCCATCCAGGACCAACCCTGCTTAGCTTCAGAAGCAAGCCAGCAGTGGGATGCAGGGTGGTATGCTGCTGGCTAAGTGGAAGGCCTATAGTGCACTTGATTTGCTCTCTGGGCCTGCTGGGAAGGCAGAGTTTGTACCTTCAGACACATGAAATGGTTCAAAATGGCAACAATTTGCCTACTCGGCGTGCAGGGCTGCTGAATCTGGTGCACCTACTACTAGCAGCTGAGACATTTTTTTATAGGAACATAAGGCCTTATCGTTGGTTTTTTTACAGAAATGTTTGATGATCGTCTAGGAATGCCATGGATCGACCGGTTGGTGACCACTACTCAAGAAAGTTGAGTGAAGTTCAATCTCGTACTTCTCTCTTTAGGCTGATGTTTCTGTGCAGCAGAGTTCTATAAACAACAGCAGAGTTCTATAAACAACAGCAGAGTTCTATAAACAACAGCAGAGTTCTATAAACAACTGCAGAGTTCTATAAACAACAGCAGAGTTCTATAAACAACTGCAGAGTTCTATAAACACACAGTCCTTCAGAACAACAGCAGAGTTCTATAAGCACACAGTCCTTCAGAACAACAGCGGAGTTCTATAAACACACAGTCCTTCAGAACAACTGCCGAGTTCTATAAACACACAGTCCTTCAGAACAACTGCAGAGTTTTATAAACACACAGCCATTTAAAACAACAGCACAGTTCTATAAACACACAGCACTTTAAAACAACAGAACAGTTCTATAAACACACAGCACTTTAAAACAACAGCTGAGTTATATAAACACACAGCCCTTCAGAACGTCTGTAGAGTTCTGTAAACACACAGCCATTTAGAACATCTGCAGAGTTCTATAAACACACAGCCCTTTAGAACATCTGTAGAGTTCTATAAACACACAGCCCTTTAGAACATCTGTAGAGTTCTATAAACACACAGCCCTTTAGAACATCTGTAGAGTTCTATAAACACACAGCCATTTAGAACATCTGTAGAGTTCTATAAACACACAGCCATTTAGAACATCTGTAGAGTTCTATAAACACACAGCCCTTTAGAACATCTGTAGAGTTCTATAAACACACAGCCCTTTAGAACATCTGTAGAGTTCTATAAACACACAGCCCTTCAGAACATCTGTAGAGTTCTATAAACACACAGCCCTTTAGAACATCTGTAGAGTTCTATAAACATACACACTGTATAGCCTCCATACTGCAGTGTTACTCTGATATAGCCAGACCTTCACCAAGCAGCCCAGGGCCCTGACAGTTCTCTCAGCTTGGCTCTAAATAGAGATCATCATGTTATCAGAACGTTGCCAGGAGGTTGTCAGCTCGCGTTGGGCCTGCTGGCTGCCCCGACCAGAACGTCCGGTTGGCGGATGTGTGTTGGTGCCAGCCTCCCTGCACCCGTCCTCCTGGACATCTGCTGCTGAGAGCTGCCTGCCTGTCCACGCTGCATCTTAATCCCCATCTCTCTCCAGCCTCCAGCCCTCAGCCCGCTGCCCGCCTGTTTGTATTAATTGCCCTTGCTTTGCTCGCTGTTTGCTTCTGATTACACTCATTAATTTCAATTCCCAGGGAACCCAGCCGCTGCCACTTCACGCACGCACACGCACGCACGCACGCACGCACACACACACACACCCAAACACACACACACACACACAAAATGACATCAGTGCCTGGACATTTGGATACTATTAATAGCTCTTAATAGCAGCAATGTCCACTCCCCACCTCTATCCATCTGTCTGGAAGTGGACTGCCAGTTTGAAGGGTAAAGATGTGGGTACTGACCCCATGACCTTATGTCCCTTTGCCTATAGCCCAGCCTCTAGATACCCAGCAGGTGGATCAGATCTGGTCCCATGTTTCATCTAGATTACATTGAGAGATATTCACTGTAAAGCCATCAGAAGTGTTATAGCTTTCTCTCTCCCTCTCCCTCCAACTCTAAACCCAGAAAGCATCAGCTCTCTCCTGCTGAGTAGATGAGAGATTAAGAAAACGGAACACTTTGAAGGTTTTAACAAATAACTTAGCTGAAAGTTATAAAAGTTATGATACATTGACGTGTTCGATACCGTTCCATTTATTCTGTTCCAGGCATTACTATGAGCCCGTCCTCCCCAATTAAGGTGCCACCAGTTGCCTCAGGTGTGGGAGTAGGTACTGTTCTTCTACAGTTGACTTGCCTTGCTACCTCTACTACTGTACCGTCAACTGCTGAACCGTCAACTGCCCTGTTCTGCTAAGGCTACCAGTGGAACCTCACTTACTGTATTTTGCCTACCAGAGGGGCAGTGGAAGACTCAACTCCCACCCACCCACCCAGCTGCTGCTCCTCTCCCTCTCACTCAGTCCTCTTACAGCCTAGGGGATTGTGGGAAAATGAGTCTGCAGGAGTGATTCATTGTGCAGCTGTACCCTAACAGGCCTCCAGGGGGCGACACCTCAGGGGTCAGTGCTTTCTGCTCAAACCCCCTGCATCCTGACTGACTTCCTCACACAACACAACCCACGCACAGTAAGCCAATTAGAGAACAGAGGTTGGACGGAAAAATAAGAATGTTCCGCTCTAGATTTCCCAAGAGAACTATATTCGTTTATTAAATCATTTTCCTCTGTGATTTTCAAGGATTGTTTCGGCATGTCACCATGTGGGGACTCAACAAACCAGATTCATGCCTTAGTGAGTGGATGTGGGGGTGACATCCTAGACTGGGACCGCGTTCCAGAGCATCAAAATGACTGCAGGCGTCTGCCGACTGACCTACAAATCACCTTGCATCATAAATAACAACTCATTATAATTTGAAGATCAGTCAGTCACAATTTACTAAGGATACATTGCGTTTTTATCCTCGAACACAGCCGGGGTCTCTTTTGTACCACAAGACTGTTTTAGTGGGAGACAACGCATCTCTTCAGGTCTCAGACAAGGTTAATCACCATTGAAACACCTCTATTACACTTCAATGATCGATTCAAGGGTCTTCCTACTGTATCTATCACCCTCCAGTACCTCTCTAAAAGACAAAAGATAATGAGCTCAGATTGTCTCAGCATTGTGGGTAGTACAATACTGCATTACCCTGGGGGCCTTAGGGCCTTAGGGCCTTCTGGGGGATACTGGGAGATGGAGCCAGTTAGAAGGAAGGATCTGTGTTCTGTGTTGTAGAAGAAGGTCATATTGATTTATAGCTGACCCCTTGGCTAGGCTGGGAGTTGTGAGTTGTGTTCCCTCTGGTCTTGTGCTGTGTGTTTGTGTTGGAGACCAGACTGCTGCCCACCGGGCCTGGTAATCGCTGGTAACACCAGTTAGAGTGAGGAGAGGAAATCAATGGCTGCCCTGCTCACTCGGAACCCAGGAGTGCATCTCAATAGTCTAATAGTCTACATTTGCCCACTCCTCTGCTCTCCTCTCTTCTGGCTATACATCAACATGCTGCTGCTGCTGACATCCAGGAATGTTCTCATTCATCCTCATCTCCTCCACCAGACCCCTGGGCTCCCCTCTTTATTTCCCCAGACGACCCCCACAGATGTCTCCAACCCAGCAAGCAGTGAGGGAGCCGTGTACCTTCATGGAACCTCTGTCAATATGTCATCATATAAGCCAGTTGGCACTGCAAGCAGAAAGGAGCAGAGAAGAACAGAGAGGAATAGAGAGGAACAGAGAGGAGCAGAGAGGAACAGAGAGGAATAGAGAGGAACAGAGAGGAGCAGAGAGGAACAGAGAGGAATAGAGAAGAGCAGAGAGGAACAGAGAGGAACAGAGAGGAACAGGAGGAGCAGAGAGGAGCAGAGAAGAACAGAAAGGAATAGAGAAGAGCAGAGATGAGCAGAGAGGAATAGAGAAGAACCGAGAGGAATAGAGAGGAACAGAGAGGAGCAGAGAGGAACAGAGAGGAGCAGAGAGGAACAGGAGGAGCAGAGAGGAGCAGAGAAGAACAGAGAGGAATAGAGAGGAACAGAGAGGAGCAGAGAGGAACAGGAGGAGCAGAGAGGAGCAGAGAAGAACAGAGAGGAGCAGAGAGGAAAAGAAAGGAGCAGAGAAGAACAGAGAGGAATAGAGAAGAGCAGAGAAGAACAGAGAGGAATAGAGAAGATCAGAGAGGAACAGAGAGGAATAGAGAAGAGCAGAGATGAGCAGAGATGAGCAGAGAGGAACAGGAGGAGCAGAGATGAGCAGAGATGAGCAGAGAGGAACAGGAGGAGCAGAGAGGAGCAGAGAAGAACAGAGAGGAGCAGAGAGGAGCAGAGGAACAGAGAGGAGCAGAGGAACAGAGAGGAGCAGGAGGAACAAAGCTGTAAGCAGCAGAGATGTGTCAGCAGATCTATTCATCTCTCTCTCTCAGTCACCAAGTTTAGGCCAGAAGTGCTTACTACTGCTGTATACTATGTGTCTTACTGCTTCCACAAACAAACACACACAAACACACACACACACGCACACGCGCACACGCACACACACGCACACGCGCACACGCACGCACGCATGCACGCACGCACGCACACACACACACACACACACACACACACACACACACACACACACACACACACACACACACACACACACACACACAACCCTCTCTGTGTTCTCTAGGAGAATTAAGCCATGTCCTGGTGGAGTTGGACTCATGATGAGGTTGTCTCTGTTCAGTAACTTTGTCCCTGTAATTGAGAGGTATTTGTGATGAACAGACATGTGGCCATCATGAGGCACAGAGAGCTGTG
Source organism: Salmo trutta (assembly GCF_901001165.1). NCBI lineage: Eukaryota > Metazoa > Chordata > Actinopteri > Salmoniformes > Salmonidae > Salmo > Salmo trutta. The sequence continues at coordinate 30,506,829 of NC_042980.1, read as the reverse complement.
TGTGTGTGTGTGTGTGTATGTGTGTGTGTGTGTGTGTGTGTGTGTGTGTGTGTGTGTGTGTGTGTGTGTGTGTGTGTGTGTGTGTGTGTGTGTGTGTGTGTGGAACCAGTAAGACACAGAGAACTGTGTGGGTGTATACAGCAGTAGTAAGCACTTCTGGCCTAAACTAGGTGTGCTGACAACAGTGTTTCAGCTAGCAGAGGAGGGCCAGTGGATTCCTCAGATGATACCTCCTCAATACAAATGTAGGATATCAATAATTCACCTGTGTGCCTTTGTGGTGCAGCAGCTTGCTATGAGGGAAGGGGCTGGGTTTGGCTCTGTTAGCCTCTTTAAACTGATATTTTATCTTTATTCACAACATTGCTCAAATCCTTTGGATGCGGAAAGGAAAATACAAGCATCAGGGCCTGTAGGAGCATCCAGTGCAAGCCCCAAACGTTTAAACAGAGACAAATGTTGGTTGTGAGTTTGAACTCTGCTCTGAATGTGCTGCGATGGCTATTTTAGAATACTTCTCAGCCAGAACTCAGCTTTGCTAGTACTGTTTTTCAGCAACACGTTCTGTAAGTGTTATGGTGTGTGCATTTAAACAATAATCATCCATTCATTGAAACCAGATGTCATGTACTATACTGTCAATTGAGTCTGCTGCAGTATAGCAGGGCTGCATATGAGCTATAAACTACTGTATGCCATATGAGCTGAGAGGAATCTCCAGGTCTTTATTTGAGTCAGTGACAAACAGAATCAGAATCAATCTCACAGTTTGTCATCTGAGTCCAGTGTGTCAGGGTTAGGATAGAGAAATGCCCATTTGTATACAGTTCAGAAGAGAAGAGAGAGAGGGAGGAGGAGAGGGAAGAGAGGGATCAGGAGAGGAAAGGGGAACAGAGGGAAGGGAAGCTTAGAGAATTCTCCCTCCTCCCTGCAGAATAGCCAGCAGCTACCCCCTTCTTGCTAAATTACAGGAAATTGCAACTTTGCTGCTGTTCTCCTGAATTAATTCTGTATATTCAGGAGATCGGAGTGAGAGCAGCACACATGTTGGCCCAGCCTCTGTAGACTATAGATGATAATGCACATTTAATGGGGAGGAAAATTATAGTAGATTTCATTGGAGGAAAACACAGCGGTAATGACAGAGATGATGACTGTGATAATATCAGTAACAATTGGATTGAATATACTTAGTTTGCTTCCTCTTAGCTGAGTTTGCTCACTTAATCCCATTGTTGTTGTTTTTTTAAACATTGTGGTTGTAATGGAAGCCATGTTACTTACAGTAGTGGGTAGACAGCAATATAGTCATGTAGGGTCCAATCCAGGTTGAGATGCGCGTTTCCCACAAATCTCCCATTGATATCAATGCATGGTCAACATATTAGTGAAATGGATTCTAATAAAGTTATGGATATGTCACTGGCTCACAATGCTTTCTAGATCTATGATACAACTTGGATTGAGTGGCTTTTCCCGAAGGGAGGCTCAGGCATCTTAATTTTCTCACTGTCCATTACTTTACACCACAACAGTCTCTCTCTCTCTCTCTCTCTCTCTCTCTTTTGTAAGAAAGAGATATAGGCCTCAGTCTTTAAAGAATGGCACTGGCAACTAGATGTCTGTGTGTGTGTGTGTGTGTGTGTGTGTGTGTGTGTGTGTGTGTGTGTGTGTGTGTGTGTGTGTGTGTGTGTGTGTGTGTGTGTGTGTGTGTGTGTGTGTGTGTGTGTGTGTGTGTGTGTGTGTTTGTGGAGCGGAAGGAGAGAGTCATGGCACCAGGAATTCAAGTTTATCTTTGTTTTTGTTAGGCTCCAAAGAACAAAAAGCAAAAGTCCTGTAGGAAAAATATTAATATTAATAAAGTAGCTGCACAAAAATCAACGTTTTAAAAAGCCCTGCCCATACCTGGAAGATACTAAAGGCAGGTAAGTTAGTCACATGATTAGGCTACATCATTTCAACATGAATATTTTCACATCATAGAATGCATTTTAAAATATCTTTACGTTTTAAATATACATTTAGATTACTTATTCAATAGTTTTTATTACTGGCAAAAAAAATGTCAAATGTAAAATACCACCCCCTCTCCAAGGAGAGATTCACTTAGTGACTGTGCAGTGAAAACGAGCTTGATCAGACGTGCATTCGTCTTGGAACACAGCCCAGTGCCAGCAGTTTGCTACTAAGCAAGAATCTCAAACAACAACGGCAAGATGCATGTTAGTGGTGGGCCTAATGTAAACAGTTGTATTTTTAAACAGTCAATAGTTGATCAGGCTATGTGAATTTGATTTACTGATAGCCTACAGTGTTTGTAACTTTTGACCAAACAAACAGTACAAGGCTGCATGGCGCTAACTTGCCTAATAAATCAGACTGTAACCCCTGATATCTGGGATCCAGTCTGAATTAAAGCATTGCAAAGTTTTCTGTGCTGTTGCTTGTGATTCAGGTCGAAATATGAAAACAAATATCCACATAAAAGTATTATTTACCAGACATTTTAGAGCGCTGGTACTGCGGTTGAAATTTCGATCACCTGGAACATGTGCAAAACCATGTAAACACATGCAAGACTTTGTTCAGTATGCATGTGCCACATACACTACCATTCAAAAGTTTGGACAACATTTTGTTGTCCATTAAAATAACATCAAATTGATCAGAAATACAGTGTAGACATTGTTAATGATGTAAATTACTATTGTAGCTGGAAACGACAGATTTTTTATGGAATATGTACATAGGAGTACAGAGGCCCATTATCAGCAACCATCACTCCTGTGTTCCAATGGCACGTTGTGTTAGCTAATCCAAGTTTATCATTTTAAAAGGCTAATTGATCATTAGAAAACCCTTTTGCAATTATGTTAGTGTAACAGTATTGCTTCTGTCCCTCTCCTCACCCCTACCTGGGTTTGAACCAGGGACCCTCTGCACACATCAACAACTGCCTCCCACGAAGCATCGTTCGCCATCGCTCCACAAAAGCCACAGCCTTTGGAGAGCAAGGGGAACAACTACTTCAAGATCTCAGAGCGCACCCCGCTAACTAGCTAGCCATTTCACATCGGTTACACTCACCCCCCCCCTTTTGACCTCCTCCTTTTCCGCAGCAACCAGTGATCTGGGTCAACAGCATCAATATTGCTTCTGTCGCTCTCCTCGCCCCTACCTGGGCTTAAACCAGGGACCCTCTGCACACATAGACAACAGCCACCCTCAAAGCATCGTTACCCATCGCGCCACAAAAGCCACGGCCCTTGCAGAGCAAGGGGAACAACTACTTCAAGGTCTCAGAGTGAGTGACGTCACCGATTGAAACGCTATTAGCACGCACCCCGCTAACTAGCTAGCCATTTCACATTGGTTACACTAGCACAGCTGAAAACTGTGGTGCTGATTAAATAACAATAAAACTGTCCTTCTTTAGTCTAGTTGAGTATCTGGAGCATCAGCATTTGTGGGTTCGATTACAGGCTCCAAATGGCCAGAAACAAAGACCTTTCTTTTGAAACTCGTTAGTCTATTATTTTTTCGGAGAAATGAAGGCTATTCCATGCAAGAAATTGCCAAGAAACTGAAGATCTCGTACAACGCTCTGTACTACTCCCTTCACAGAACAGCGCAAACTGGCTTTAACCAGAATAGAAAGAGGAGTGGGAGGCTCCGGTGCACAACTGAACAAGAGGACAAGTACATTAGAGTGTCAAGTTTGAGAAACAGACACCTCACAAGTCCTCAACTGGCAGCTTCATTAAATAGTACCCGCAAAACACCAGTCTCAACATCAACAGTGACGAGGCAACTCCGTGATGCTGGTCTTCTAGGCAGAGTTCCTCTGTCCAGTGTCTGTTCTTTTGCCCATCTTAATCTTTTCTTTTTATTGGACAGTCTGAGATACAGCCTTTTCTTTGCAACTCTGCTTAGAAGGCCAGCATCCCGGAGTCGCACACAGTATTATTTGTAGTGTCTTTAAATCAGACTCTGATATATAGTCAACTGTCCTCGCAGGCGCTGTAAATCACAGGACATTAACAAAGTGAGGGGGTAATCAAAATGGCCATCCACATCAAGTCCTCAAGGACAGTGATTGACATTTTATACAGCGCCTGCAATTTAGAGGTATTGATGGCATTTCATTTAGCAGTAGATTAATTTAATAAAGGAGCTGTCAGGTGCCTGATGTTTTCTGAGTGCTGGTTAAGAGCGTGCAGAAAGGGAGGGCAGAGGGCCAAAGCGGGAGGGATAAAGGAATGGTCAGAAAGCAGTAATGCTGTAACGTTCGTCGTTATAGAGGGACCAAGGCGCAGCGGAGGTTTGGTTCATCATCATTTTTATTAGAACGGTGAACCAGCAAAACAATAAACGATACCATGAACGAACAGCTTCACAGGCTACGAATAGCAATGCAAATACAATTCCCCACGAACAGCGTGGGGGAAAATGAACTTAAATGAGATCCCAATCAGAGACAACTAGCGACAGCTGTCTCTGATTGGGAAGACAGAAACCAACATAGAAATACTCCCCAATAGAGCCAACACAAGGCTCCAACGCAAAACAGAAAACAAACACAGGAAAACCACCCAACATAAACCACCCTGACCCAAAACACCCGAGTTCACCCGGTCAGGGCGTGACAGTACCCCCCCCTCAACGGTGCGTACTCCCGGCGCACCAAACTTAAGTCTATTAGGGGGGGGAATCCGGGTGGGCGCCTCACCCTCGGTGGAGGCTCTGGCCCCGGGCGTGTTCTCCCCCCCGCCTCCACCTTAGCCCTACCCCTCTGGCCCGGACTGGACCACTGTGGAGCGGCATGCCCAGGCTCTGGAGCGGAGCCGTCGCCCGGAACAGGATTGGGCACCGGTGGACCGGACCCGGGCCGTGCCGGACTGGGAACACGCACCACTGGTTTGGTGCGGGCAGCAGGGACGGGCCGGACAGGACTGGGGACACGCACCACTGACTTGGTGCGGGGAGCAGGGACGGGCCGGACAGGACTGGGGACACGCACCACTAACCTGGTGCGGGGAGCAGGAACGGGCCGGACAGGACTGGGAACACGCACCTCTGACTTGGTGCGGGGAGCAGGAACGGGCCGGACAGGACTGGGGACACGCACCACTAACCTGGTGCGGGGAGCAGGAACGGGCCGGACAGGACTGGGGACACGCACCACTAACCTGGTGCGGGGAGCAGGGACGGGCCGGACAGGACTGGGGACACGCACCACTGACTTGGTGCGGGGAGCAGGGTCGGGCCGGACAGGACTGGGGACACGCACCACTAACCTGGTGCGGGGAGCAGGAACGGGCCGGACAGGACTGGGGACACGCACCACTAACCTGGTGCGGGGAGCAGGAACGGGCCGGACAGGACTGGGGACACGCACCACTAACCTGGTGCGGGGAGCAGGGACGGGCCAGACAGGACTGTGAACACGTACTGGTGCCCTGAAGCGTGGAGCCGGTTTAGCCACTCGTCCTGGCTGGATGCCCATCCTAGCACGGCATGTGCTGGGCATGTCCACCGGACGTACCGGGCTGTGCGGGCGCACTGGCGACACACCGCGCAACTCCGCTTCCCGTGGCCTGGAGCGGGGAGCAGGGACGGGCCGGACAGGACTGTGGACACGCACCGTGGGCTTGGTGCGGGGAGCAGGGACGGGCCAGACAGGACTGTGAACACGTATAGGTGACCTGTAGCGTGGAGCTGGTTTAGCCACTCGTCCCGGCTGGATTCCCATCTTAGCACGGCATGTGCTGGGTCTGTCCACCGGACGCACTGGGCTGTGCGGGCGCACTGGCGACACAGCGCGCAACTCCGCATACCAGGGCTCCTCCTCCAGATCTTCCCTCTGCAGGTCCTCAATCAACTGCCTCATCCTCGTCTCTTCCTCCGCCGTCATCCCCCACGAGAGCAGTGGTCTGGGCTCTTCCTCTGCCCTACCGGACCACCCCATTAGCCCCCCCAAAAAATTTTCTTGGGGCTGTTTTCCGGGCCTCCTCGACCGCCGCCTGCGACTCCGTCTACCGGCTGGCTTTTCCTCCTCGACCTGGGAGTCCGTCCGCCAGGGTCCTTTCCCCGACATGATCTCCTCCCAGGTCCAGAACTCCTTTCCCTCGCGAGCCCATCTCTCGCGCTCCTTTTCCTCCCGCTGCTTGGTCCTGGTTCGGTGGGGAATTCTGTAACGTTCGTCGTTATAGAGGGACCAAGGCGCAGCGGAGGTTTGGTTCATCATCATTTTTATTAGAACGGTGAACCAGCAAAACAATAAACGATACCATGAACGAACAGCTTCACAGGCTACGAATAGCAATGCAAATACAATTCCCCACCAACAGCGTGGGGGAAAATGAACTTAAATGAGATCCCAATCAGAGACAACTAGCGACAGCTGTCTCTGATTGGGAAGACAGAAACCAACATAGAAATACTCCCCAATAGAGCCAACACAAGGCTCCAACGCAAAACAGAAAACAAACACAGGAAAACCACCCAACATAAACCACCCTGACCCAAAACACCTGAGTTCACCCGGTCAGGGCGTGACAAATGCACCCAATCAGGATGTCTACTCTTGTTAAAAACATCTATTCTGAATATAAAAGACAGACTAGACACAGCCCAGCAAAGATCCCCATTGGCCCCATATGGGTATTTGGTGGGCAAGATGGGCAGGGGCTAGCCCACAACAAGCTTAACACAAGCTAGCCTACACCAACCTCACATCAGCCCAACGCAGGCTAGCCCACACTAAGCCCAGCTACTTCATAATGTAGAGGCGGGGGCTCATTTGAATATTTGGGGGAGTGGTTTGCAAATACCCCAGTTCATGTTGTTAAGTTAAAAAAGAATACAAGATACAATTATTGACATCATTCAAACCAATGAGGGTTCGGAACTTTAAAGCCAATTATGTTGGAATCATATATTTTCAGGTGTCAAGTTATATTTGTGCAACTATTACTGAGAGTGTCGTTCCAGTTTAAGTGTTCTATTGTGTTGTGTAAAAACAAAATGACGTTGTACACTGGCAATGATGAAGTCTGTAAAAATACTTATACAATATTCTCACATGCGCTTATTTATTTATGTGGGTGTGTATGATCCTGGATGCTGACTGGTTAAAGCCACATTCCAGCTGGTGTCTATTCCATAAAATACCACCAGCTAAACCCACTGGGCACACACTGGTTGACTCAACGTTGAATTAATGGTTGAATCAATGAAATGACATTTAACCAACGTGGAATAGACGTCTGTTCCCTGTGGGAGGCTATTACATTGAAATGCCTATTTACTGTTCCATCTCACTGAGCAATACACTGTCTCCTCAGCCCATCCAGGCAGTAATCCACTGTCTCCTCAGCCCAACCAGGCAGCAATCCACTGTCTCCTCAGCCCAACCAGGCAGCAATCCACTGTCTCCTCAGCCCAACCAGGCAGCAATCCACTGTCTCATCAACCCAACCAGGCAGCAATCCACTGTCTCATCAACCCAACCAGGCAGCAATCCACTGTCTCCTCAGCCCAACCAGGCAGCAATCCACTGTCTCCTCAGCCCAACCAGGCAGTAATCCACTGTGTCCTCAGCCCAACCAGGCAGCAATCCACTGTCTCCTCAGCCCAACCAGGCAGTAATCCACTGTCTCCTCAGCCCAACCAGGCAGCAATCCACTGTCTCATCAACCCAACCAGGCAGCAATCCACTGTCTCTTCAACCCAACCAGGCAGCAATCCACTGTCTCATCAACCCAACCAGGCAGCAATCCACTGTCTCCTCAGCCCAACCAGGCAGCAATCCACTGTCTCCTCAGCCCAACCAGGCAGCAATCCACTGTCTCCTCAGCCCCACCTGGCAGGGCAGTCAAGACCCGGTCGAGAAATCTTTTTGTTCTACACTGAACAAACATAATAACGCAACTTGTAAAGTGTTGGTCCCATGTTTCAGAAATCCCAGAAATGTTCCATATGTACAAAAAGCTTATTTCTCTCAAATGTTGTGCCCAAATTTGGTTACATCCCTGTTAGTGAGCATTTCTCATTTGCCAAGAGAATCCCTCCACCTGACAGGTGTGGCATATTAAGAAGCTGATTAAACAGCATGATCAGTTCACAGCTGCACCTTGTGCTGGGGACAGTAAAAGGCCACTTTAAAATGTGTAGTTTTGTCACAAGACACAGAAGTTTTGAGGGAGAGTGCAATTGGCATGCTGACTGCAGGACTGTCAACCAGAGCTGTTGCCAGAGAATTTAATGTTCAGTTCTACAACATAAACAGCCTCCAACGTCATTTTAGAGAATTTGTCAGTACGTCCAGCAGGCCTCACAACCACAGACCACGTGTAACCACGCCAGCCCAGGACCTCCACATCCGGTTTCTTCACCTGCGGGATCCTCTGAGACCAGACACCCGGACAGCTGATGAAACTGAGGAGTATTTATGTCTGTGATAATGCCCTTTTTTGGGAAAAAACTCATTCTGTTTGGCTGGGCCTTGCTCGCAAATGGGTGGGCCTATGCCCATGCTCAGTTGTGTGAAATCCATAGATTAGGACCTAATACATTGTCACGACTTCCACCGAAGGTGGCTCCTCTCCCTGTTCGGGCGGTGCTCGGCGGTCGTCGTCGCCGGCCTACTAGCTGCCACCGATCCCATTTTCCTTTTTAGTTTAGTACTGTCTGGTTTTACACACCTGTGTCTAGTTGTACTGATTTCTGTGGGTTTATAATTCCCCACTGCAGGTTAGGCTGTGTGCGGGATTGTTGCTGATTAGTACTGTTAAGGGGTGCGTGCCGGCACCACGGGATTTGCTTCATTTTGTGTGGTATGTGTTTACCATGGACATTTTGCTCGATAGATAGCGGAGTTAAGGTTTCTCCTCTGTGTGCATTAATTCCTTCCCTGTGGGTGGATGCTACATTTGTGCGGTTTCCCTTTGTGTTTGTGCTGTGCCTTTGGGACCGCCTGTAATAAACATTCGATTTCCTGGAACCCATCTGCTCTCCTGCTCCTGATTCCACCCACCCCCTCTTGCTAGAGGCACTGTTACATACATTTATTTCAATTTACTGTTTTCCTTATATGAACTGTAAAATCATAAAAATTGTTGCATGTTGCATTTATATTTTTGTTCATTATATATACAGTTGAAGTCGGAAGTTTACATACACTTAGGTTGGAGTCATTAAAACTAGTTTTTCAACCACTCCACAAATTTCTTGTTAACAAACTATAGTTTTGGCAAGTCTGTTAGGACATCTACTTTGTGCATGACACAAGTCATTTTTCCAACAAATGTTTACAGATTATTTGACTTATAATTCACTGTATCACAATTCCAGTGGGTCAGAAGTTTACATACGCTAAGTTGACTGTGCCTTTAAACAGCATGGAACATTCCAGAGAATTATGTCATGGCTTTAGAAGCTTCTGATAGGCTAATTAACATAATTTGAGTCAATTGGAGGTGTACCTGTGGATGTATTTCAAGGCCTACCTTCAAACTCAGTGCCTCTTTGTTTGACATCATGGGAAAATCAAAAGAAATCAGCCAAGATCTCAGTAAAAAAAAATGTAGACTTCCACAAGTCTGGTTCATCCTTGGGAACAATTTCCAAATGCCTGAAGGTACCACGTTAATCTGTACAAACAGTAGTATGCAAGTATAAACATCATGGGACCACGCAGCCGTCATACCGCTCAGGAAGGAGACGCGTTCTTTGGTACAAAATGTGCAAATCAATCCCAGAACAACAGCAAAGGACCTTGTGAAGATGCTTGAGAAAACAGGTACAAAGTATCTATATCCACAGCAAATCGAGTCCTATATTGACATAACCTGAAAGGCCGCTCAGCAAGGAAGAGGCCACTGCTACAAAACGCCATAAAAAAGCCAGACTATGGTTTGCAACTGCACATGGGGACAAAGATTGGACTTTTTGGAGAAATGTACTCTGGTCTGATGAAACAAAAATAGGACTGTTTGGTCATAATGACCATCGTTATGATTGGAGGAAAAAGGGGGAGGATTGCAAGTCAAAGAACACCATCCCAACCGTGAAGCACGGGGGTGGCAGCATCATGTTGTGGGGGTACTTTGCTGCAGGAGGGACTGGTGCACTTCACAAAATAGATGGCATCATGAAGGAGGAAAATGATGTGGATATATTGAAGCAACATCTCAAGACATCAGTCAGGAAGTTAAAGCTTGGTCGCAAATGGGTCTTCCAAATGGACAATGACCCCAAGCATACTTCCAAGGTTATGGCAAAATGGCTTAAGGACAACAACGTCAAGGTATTGGAGCGGCCATCACAAAGCCCTGACCTCAATCCCATATAACATTTGTGGGCAGAACTGAAAAAGCGTGTGCAAGCAAGGAGGCCTACAAACCTGACTCAGTTACACTAGCTCTGTCAGGAGGAATGGGCCAAAATTCACCCAACTTATTGTGGGAAGCTTGTGGAAGGTTACCCGAAATGTTTGACCCAAGTTAAACAATTTAAAGGCAATGCTACCAGATACTAATTAAGTGTATATAACCTTCTGACCCACTGGGAATGTGATGAAAGAAATTTAAACTGAAATAAATAATTCTCTCTACCATAATTATGACATTTCACATTCTTAAAATAAAGTGGTGAACCTAACTGCCAATGTGGACATGTTTGCTGGGAGCCCACTGAAGCCATGAGTATAGCCTTGTCTCCATGGTTATGTTTGAGTCGGTCTATGGCTTGGGTGGCATACAGCGAACTTCTCCATTAAGGGCACATGGGACTCTGGTCAGATGTAGTGCACTATATAGGGAATAGGGTTCCATTTCAGACACAGCCTCCCCAAAACTAGGCCAGTTACGGACCTCTCCGCTTCCCCTGTGGATTGTATTCATGTATTTTGTGCTTGCTACAAAGGCAAAGAAATTGGGTTCCTCCAAGCAATTTGAACTGGGCAGTGGGTACACATTGGATAACACTGAGAATATGCTCATATGAATATTAGACAGTGCAGTAAGTGCTGCGCAATGCTAGAAATATGACAATGCCTTTCCATTTTCCAGTTCTTATAATGAGCTTATATGTGTGGTATGAGCTTGGCAGGGTTGTGTAGAACCACATTCAACGGCTTCTCCAATTCTTCTCCCTGCACTGGGAGACTTTCACTTACTTTTTACATTTTCTTTTAAGGTATCTCTACTTTTACTCAAGGTATCTCTACTTTTACTTTTTACCCCTTCTGTACAGTGGTGGAAAAAGTACCCAATTGTCATACTTGAGTTAAAGCAGAGATACCTTAAGAAAATGACTTAAGTAAGTGAAAGTCACCCAGTAAAATACTACTTGAGTAAAAGTCTAAAGTATTTGGTTTTAAATATACTTAAGTATGAAAAGTAAATGTAATTACTAAAGTATACGTAAGTATTAAAAGCAAAATTATTAATAATTTCACATTCCTTATATTAATAACCTGTTGGGGCTAGGGGGCAGTATTTGTACGGCCGGATAAAAAACGTACCCGATTTAATCTGGTTACTACTCCTGCCCAGTAACTAGAATATGCATATAATTATTGGCTTTGGATAGAAAACACCCTAAAGTTTCTAAAACTGTTTGAATGGTGTCTGTGAGTATAACAGAACTCATTTTGCAGGCCAAAACCTGAGAAGATTCCTTACAGGAAGTGGCCTGCCATTTCTTGCCCTCCTTGATCATCTCTAACAAAAACAGGGGATCTCTGGCATGACGTGACACTTCCTACGGCTCCCATAGGCTCTCAGAACACGGGAAAAAGCTGAATGACGTAATTCCAGGCCCAGGCTGAAACACACTAGCGCGTTTGGCAAGTGCTCTATCAGAGGGCCATCAGACTGAGGCTCGTGCATGAGGGGATAGCATGCTTTTACTTTCACTCTCTTTGTAATAAAAAACGATTTCCCGGTGGGAATATTATCGCTTTTTTACAAGAAAAATGGCATAAAAATTGATTTTAAACAGCGGTTGACATGCTTCGAAGTACGGTAATGGAATATTTAGACATTTTTTGTCACGAAATGCATCATGCTCGTAACCCTTATTTACCCTTTCGGATAGTGTCTTGAACGCACGAACAAACGCTGCTATTTGGATATAACAATGGATTATTTGGGACCAAACCAACATTTGTTATTGAAGTAGAAGTCCTGGGAGTGCATTCTGACGAAGACAGCAAAGGTAATAACATTTTTCTTATAGTAAATCTGACTTTGGTGAGTGCTAAACTTGCTGGGTGTCTAAATAGCTAGCCCTGTGATGCCGGGCTATCTACTTAGAATATTGCAAAATGTGCTTTCACCGAAAAGCTATTTTAAAATCTGACATATCGAGTGTATAGAGGAGTTCTGTATCTATAATTCTTAAAATAATTGTTATGTTTTTTGTGAACGTTTATCGTGAGTAATTTAGTAAATTCACCGGAAGTGTTCGGTGGGAATGCTAGCCACATGCTAGTCACCTGCTAATGTAAAAAGCTGGTTTTTGATATAAATATAAACTTGATTGAACAGACATGCATGTATTGTATAACATAATGTCCTAAGATTGTCATCTGATGAAGATCATCAAAGGTTAGTGCTGCATTTAGCTGTGGTTTGGGTTCATGTGACATTATATGCTAGCTTGAAAAATGGGTGTCTGATTATTTCTGGCTGGGTACTCTGCTGACATAATCTAATGTTTTGCTTTCGTTGTAAAGCCTTTTTGAAATCGGACAGTGTGGTTAGATTAACGAGAGTCTTGTCTTTAAAATGCTGTAAAATAGTCATATGTTTGAGAAATTGAAGTAATAGCATTTCTAAGGTATTTGAATAACGCGCCACGGGATTCAACTGGCTGTTGAGTAGGTGGGACGCTTGCCCAGAGAGGTTTTAAGCAAACCAGACGGCACAAATGAAGCATTTGTGTTTAGTGAGTCCGCCAGATCCGAGTCAGTAGGGATGACCAGGGATGTTCTCTTGATAAGTGTGTGAATTGGGACATTGTCCTGTCCTGCTAAGCATTCGAAATGTAACGAGTAATTTTGGTTGTCAGGGAAAATGTAAAAAGTACATTATTTTCTTTAGGAATGTAGTGAAGAAAAAGTAAAAGTTGTCAAAAATATAAATAGGTAAGTACAGATACCCCCAAAAATCACTTCGGTAGTACTTTCAAGTATTTTTACTTAAGTACTTTACAGCACTGTAAAATGCCACCATCAAGCCATGCTTTTGTCTAGACGCTCGACCACACAGGGCGAAGTTGATACCGTTCAGGGGGTCTGCCATCTGTGTGCGTGTGTGTGGTGTATGTATGTGTGTGCTGTAAAGCACCCTAATGAGGAGAAAAAGAGACTCATGTGTTGCACATGTGAACCACATATCAGAGAGAGAGCGAGAGGGAGTGAGAGAGAGTCAGGCCTCTGTCAGGATCAGTTCTGAAGCTGGCAGACAGTCATGTCACAGACAGACAGACCCTGGCTACTGCTTTAATTAACTCACTAATGATACACTCTCTAACATCAAATCAAATCAAATGTTATTGGTCACACATGTGTTAAGCAGATGTTATTGCGGGTGTATCTAACAAGTAATATCTAACAATTTCACAACAATACACACAATACACACAAATCTAAAGTAAAGGAATGGAAGTACAGTGGGGGAAAAAAGTATTTGATCCCCTGCTGATTTTGTACGTTGGCCCACTTACAAAGAAATCATCAGTCTATAATTTTAATGATAGGTTTATTTGAACAGTGAGAGACAGAATAACAACAAAAAAATCCAGAAAAACGCATGTCTAAAATGTTAGAAAATGATTTTTTTTTATCAGTGGGCAAACGTACAAAATCAGCAGGGGATCAAATACTTTTCCCCCCCACTGTAAGAGGAAAGACGATTGAAGATTTCTACCTTCCCCACTGTGGTCCCGTCGATGTGGATGGGGGGTGCTCCCTCTGCTGTTTCCTGAAGACCACGATCAGCTCCTTTGTTTAATTGATGTTGGGTGAGAGGTTATTTTCCTGGCACCACACTTGCAGGTCTCTCACCTCCTCCCTGTAGGCTGTCTCGTCATTGTTGGTAATCAGGCCTACTGCTGTTGTGTCATCTGCAAACTTGATGATTGAGTTGGAGGCATGCACGGCCACACAGTCATGGGTGAACAGGGAGTACAAGAGGGGGCTGAGCACGCACCCTTGTGGGAACCCAGTGTTGATGATCAGTGAAGTGCAGATGTTGTTTCCTACCTTCACCACCTGGGGGCAGCCCGTCAGGAAGTCCAGGACCCAGTTGCACAGGGTGGGGTTCAGACCCAGGGCCTCCAGCTTGATGATGAACTTGGAGGGTACTATGGTGTTGAATGCTGAGCTATAGTCAATGAACAGCATTCTTACATGGGTATTCCTCTTGTCCAGATGGGGTAGGGCAGTGTGCAGTGCAATGGCAATTGCATTGTCTGTGAATCTATTGGGGAGGTAAGCAAACTGAAGTGGGTCTAGGGTGTCAGGTAAGGTAGAGGTGATATGATCCTTAACTAGTCTCTCAAAGCACTTCATGATGACAGAAGTGAGTGCTACGTGGGCCATAGTCATTTAGTTCAGAGAGGCAACTTATCATCCCACTTAATCACTGAGAATCTAGTTTAGTTAACACGGCCTGGATTGTAACCATCTGGTCCTTAAAAACCCATTCTCATCATTCCTCCCGTAATACTAGTAGTGTAGAATATGGTCGTATTTTAAGAGAGGCCCCACCGGATGCTGTTGATTATACTGGACATCAATGGGACATCTGCAGCTAGGTATTGTGACCCGTAGCTGAGAAGTGCAGCTGAGAACTTTAGAGCAGCCAACTCTTTACTAAACAGGTCAATTCAGGCTCTTGAATATGCATTATTTCATTGTTAGACTAACAAAAAACACTGCCGCCTCTGAGATTTTAGCCGAGTCACGTTGGATTCAGTCAGAGATGACTTTGTGGTGCCAGGCTCTCTGAGCCTACAGACTGGTATGAAGCTGTAGCTGACAGAGTCCTTGCTTTGACAACTACTGTTATTATACAGGAGAGGTTGAGGAACACTCATAATGATTGGTATTAGTACTGCTGCAGCAGCATGGGGTATAGACCACAGTGATGACAGGCGACTGGTTCTGTAACACCCCAATCTGGTTTTGGTCTCTGATTAAAGGCAAAGAGAGAGAGCGAGGAGGGAAGGAAAGAGACACAGAGAGAGAGAGGTAGAGAGGGAAAGAGACAGAGGTAGAGAGAGAAGATGAGTAACGGGAGGAAGGCAAGGGGAGAGGGAGATAGATGAGTATTAAAGCCATAAGACAGCAATGTGTTTCTCCCGCTGTGGCTGACCTGCCTGACTGGTAATCTGCTGCTGCTGCCGACGAGAAGCTGGGGCTATGTGTGTGTGTGTGTGTGTGTGTGTGTGTGTGTGTGTGTGTGTGCATGCGTGGCGCAATGATGGAGAGCATTCAGTAGACAAGCATCACACACACACTCACGGACACACACGCACACCCCCCCACCTCCATCCCCAGTCCTGACAGCAGTTAGCCTGACAACAGTTAGCCTGGCAGCAGTTAGCCTGACAGCAGTTAGCCGGCAGCCTCTCAGCCTGGTTAATTGAGGTGATAGACACTCTTGACATTTATCTAAGTGCTGCTGAGAAGATTAACACATCGTTTTTTCCCCTCCTGCATCCCTCATATTAGAGGAGGTCACTATCCCAGGTCTTTATTAATACGCCTATGCAATTGATAAGGCCTTAATTCTGACCCATATCTCCGCTTGATTGAAGTTCCCTTTTAAGAGCCTGATAAATCCCCCTCTCCCTCCCTCTGCTGTTTTGCTGCAAGTTCACCCTCTGGCACTACACTTTCTCCTATCTTCTTCTTCTTACCCCGTTGAAAGTGAACACTGGCTGACATCAGCAGTAAGGTTAATATCTCTCCAGTGTTTTACTAATCCTCCACTATGGATGGTTAATCACCACGGCAACACCTACCGGATATCTCTAATCATCTACCTCTGTATTGGGGGTGTCCATGGCAATAATCAATTAATGAATGATCTTACACACAGTAAGGTTCAATTAGGCCTGCTTTGTCTGGTGGTCCTCTAAGCAGGTCAGTGTTTCAAAGGACGTCTGTAGTCGTAGGGGTAACTGGCACCCTTTCCCTGGAGGCTCTGCCACTGCCTCTTAGTCTGCATTTACACAGGCAACGCAATTCAGATCTTTATTCTACTAATTGGTCTTTTGACCAATCACATCAGATATTGTCATATCAGATCCGAGCTGATCAGAATTGGGCCTGTCTAAATGTAGCCTCTTACTGGTATACTATCTCCTCTGGCCTCTCATTGTGTTCAGTTGTATAGGCCTACCCACAGAGATCCTATCTTTCTTTGTTTCTACATTCCTCTGCAGCATCACAACACTGTCCCAACTGGCTCCTATTATGCCTCGTAATAACCAATTGACTATGTGGTCACAGATGGTCTGATCTCCCTTTCCTCCTCTTTAACTGGGCTGTTAGTGATGGGATCCAGAGATGAGAGGAGCAGACTTTGCAGAACTGTAAACAGTAAACAGTAAATGTTCAACAGTAGCGGTTCAGCTGAGTTGAGTTGTGCCCTGAAGAGAAGGAACTGCAGTGTTATCAGATGGAGATCAGAGCACAGGGATAATTCACTTCTCACATCTGCTGTGATTAGGAAGCAGGAACCAGCCGGCTGATTGGCTGATAGACTGATAAGGATCTGAGAGCTGCTGGGATCCGGAGTTCTCTGGGTTTACTAACGGCCACCACGACGTAGAAACTGATTCTCCCCTCTTCTCCCTGAAGTCATTCACTCCACCTTAAGAATTTTAAAGCATTGGATTGGTCTAGAGACTGTAGATGGAGTACATGAATCAAGTGCTTTTAAATCGTTGAGGGGAAGTGAATGAGTGTAGCAGCAGAGTTGGGCTTCACCCTCAGTCAATGACACTCTGAAGAGTAAACAAAGCAGCTATCAAAGACCAGCCATGTCCCGTTTCTGTCCCGTTTTCATACCACTCAATTATTCTGTATTTTCCTCAGTGAGTTTCTAACTCCTTCAAACGTATAAAAATGTAAAAAGTTCCCATCAAGTAAAAGAATTCTGAAAGATACTGAACATTTATCCAAACCATCTTCAGTGATTTTAAGTGAGTTTATACAATTTAGAGACCTATAATCTAAAATTGAGCATAATGCAATCAGAGTAGATATCTACCGATGCCTTAATTCTAGAGAAAATGACAGCATGCTCTCTGCCCACCATGTCCTAACAGTGTAATTATCATCACCATCAAAACCACCAGTCCAGGTACAGCCTACCATAATCAGAGAGAAGAGTGACGTTGACAACACCATTGTTGTGTGTGTGTGTGTGATACCATTGCTAGTGCCCTCTAGTTCTAAATGTTTCATTCCTCAGATTGTCCTCTCAGAAAAGGGGTAATTATCTTCACTCCCACCTGCTGTCCTGATGAACCTCTTGTTCTCTCTATCCTCCCCTCCTCCCCTGCTTTCCTCCCCTGCTCTCATCTCTCTCTCTCGTCCTCTCTTTCCCCCCCTCCGTCTCCCTGCCCTTTCTATCTCTACCTCTCTTCCTTTCCTCTCTCTCTCCCTTCCTCTATTCAATTCAATTCAATTCAATTCAAGGGGCTTTATTGGCATGGGAAGCACATGTTAACATTGCCAAAGCAAATGAAGTAGATCTATCTCTCTCTTCCCCCTGTGATCACCTATCCTGGTCTCCTGCAGCTGCATCATGTTCTATTGTCTTGGCCACCTGGGGGATGAACTAAAACGTGCCCTAAAATCCTCATTACAGTCATTAACTCACACTGAACACACATACACTCAGCACACACACGCAGCACACACACATCACACATGCCACCCACACACAGACACGCACACACGCACGCACGCACGCACGCACGCACACACACACACACACACACACACACACACACACACACACACACACACACACACACACACAGTACAGTCAGATTCAGAGCTATTAGCACTGTTGCTAAAGCAAAGTGAGATAGATAATGACATCATCAACAACAATAGTAGTAATAATAATAGTGATTAGAGAAAGGAAGCAAATATACTAAATCATTTGCAATAATGTGATAATCAAAAAATAAAAATGTCTGTTTGCGTTTGTGTTTTTCTTTGTGTGTATGTCTTCGTGTGTGCATGCATGTGTGCGTGCGTGTGTCGCACACACACACACACACCTCTATCTGTGAGCTCACTTACACCAGTGGAGGCTCCTCAGAGGAGGAAGGGGAGGACCATGCACCTCAGTGAAATTTCATAAAAATAAAAACAGTGAAACATTAAAAAAGTTATCCTTTTTAGATAAAACTATACCAAATATATTCATATGTCACCAAATAATTGATTAAGATACACTGTTTTGCAATGAAGGTCTACAGTAACTTCAACAGCACTGTCTGGGGTAGCACCATGGTGTAGCTGGAAGACAGATAGCTTCCTCTGGCTACATTGACTTCAATACAAAACCGAGGAGGCTCTTAGGCCTCACCCCCTTCCATAGACATACATGGTAATTATGACCACTTCCGGAGGACGTCCTCCAACCAATCAAAGCTTTTGCAGTATGAACTGACATGTTGTCCATTCAATCATAGAATTAGGATGCTAGTTTGAACCCAGTGATTTGTATTGTTATCGGTGTACTATGTGTTGAGAGGCTTGGTGACATTATTGGATAGAGGTTATGAGTGAAGAGTGATAGTTGAGCATTTTTGGGATATTATTCAATTCAAATTAGTTTTTTCAAATTACAGGAGACAGAGGAGGTATTATATAAATAGTTTTCTTGGTTTTAGAACTTTAGTTTTAAGTCTAGTTAGTCTAATTTATTAAAATTTGCCTTGCTAACTTCAGTAGCCAGCTAACTACCAACATGAGTGTGCAGTTTTCTCCACCAGAATGGTAGAATGGCCAACGCTGCCGAAAATGTTATGGACTTTTTGTTGAAGAACCCCTTTCATTCTCTGGGGTACACGAAAAGGTGGAAATTAAAAGTGACGGTCGACCTCTGCCTGAGTTTCATGAAGAAGGATGAAAAGGTGAGGGCGTTCAATACCAACTGGTATCAAAAGTATAGTTGGTTAACAGGGAGCCTCTCATCAGGCCGCCTGTATTGCTGGCCTTGCCTGCTTTTTGGAAAGTCTGAGCCTTGGTCAAAAGGTGACCTAAAGGTGACAGTGACCTGAATAACATTGCTCATTCAGCTAAACTAAAAAACAAAAGCAGGGCATGCAAGAATTTGATTTTAGAGGACACGACGAGAAGGAGAAGTTCCGTTAACAAGGGCAACTACAAGGAGCTTGCAGAGGTAATTACACGTTACGATGCTTTACTTGCTGAACATATCAAACTTTCCACTGTCTTTTCTGGGATGTCGAAAACAATTGCGAATGATTTGATAGCTTCCATCGCATCATCCTTTAACAGTTAGATTAAAGAGAGGTTGACGCGTGCGCTCAGGTAGGCTTTCCACTTTCCTCCGGTAGTTATTTAGCAAAGATGATAGCACATAATCACTCCAGACAGACACAAGCAAAAACTCATGCCATAAATGTTGCAGCAGCCTAGGCTACACATAAACATTCGAAATATGACATGCTGTATCGGATGAAAACTAGACGATTTTTCAGTCTGGTCATCTGTTAAAAATTGCCCCACCACTCTGGGACCTATTGTGCCACCAGTCTGCTCACAGTTATCAGTTATCGTCAGGTATGTAGTTGATCAGGGCTTTATTCAGGAACGTTTCTTGGGATACTTTAATGTGTCAAGTGGGCGAGATGCGCAGTCTGGGTTTGACTTTATGCATTTTGAGATATCTGAGTTTAAGTTCATAGAGAAACTTGTTGTCCAAACCTATGATGGCGCAGCTGTAATGGAATGTATCTGCTATTTGTATTTACAGCTAAGTCCCCTCCTGTTCCCTGATTAAGAGGTGATGACCTCTCCACTACCATTGTCAACTTTCTCCTGACATGAACTGAAGCCATGTTTCATGTGCCCGCTCATCCACTGGCACATTGAATGTTTCCCCTCCAAGTTCTGTGAGTAACCCTATCAATTTTCTCTCATTACTGTATGTAGAGTCAATCACATACACAAACACAATCACATTATTACACATCAATGATTTTACTCCTGACTTGGACTAACTCATTCTTAGCTCTTTTGTCTAACTGTGTAGTGTGTTGTCATGTAGTTTTTTTCTTCCCTGTCAAATCCTGTCCTACACTGGTCAAGCCTCTGAACACCTCAACTCATGCCTCATACCCTCATTCAATCACTGCTGTGATCCCTTCCCAACACTGTAAGTAGCCCTCTCATTCCCATACCCCATAATATTGTACTATAAATGTCTTTATTAAATGCTTTAGGTTAAAATAATTAGTCTTTGACAATTTTTTAAACACATTTTGTCGTCTCCGTGCATTCCGCGCCTATACCATGGGTCTCCCATCCTCCTCCATTTTTCAAGTCACCCGCCTCCACTGCAACACACACACACACCTCTCACTCAATAAATATATTATTTATTAACATTTTCTGATAGGCTGATTTGCACTTCAACAATGTTGGAGAGTTCTGGTTTTGTCCCTGAGCTAGCAGCACGTCTCCTCCTGACGCAAATGGAAACACAGAACAGACTAATCCCCACCATCACCACTGGAGCTGAAAGGGAGAGTAGGCTGACTGTCTCTGTCTGGATCAGGCTCCCAGCTGACATCCAGCTTGTTGTCCAGACTGAGGTGGGAGACAGTGCAGGTGTAGTTGTGTCTCTCTCTCAGTTCCTCTGTAATGACCTCCAGACTCTTCCTCAGCTAGTACACCCAGTCTCCATTAGGTGGCAGCTGCCCACCTGTCAGCTCCTGTTCTGCTATTGGCTGGCTGTCTCTCAGCAGGGTCAGGTTGGTGTGCCGTGGGTTGAAACCAAACACCAGACAGCTCATCTGGAGCCCTACAGATATTACTTTCTCTATAAGACTCTAAGACGCACTTTACGGATCACAATGTTCTTCACTGTCTGCAGGGATGTCTTCAAACAATGAATGTAAACGGTTACAAATTCCAACTGAAAGCTTTTTTGAAAACAATGTGAAAATAATCTGTTCAGGTTCAGGATCACATTCTTTGTTTGCTCTGCTCTGAAAAGATGGGTGTACTAAACAACTATAGTTCATACTCTTGTCTTAGGATTTATGTACCTCAATGAAAACATGCTACAAACACTGCTACATTACTCCATAACATTATCAGATTGCATAGATAATAGTGTAATATGTTCTTATTGTAAATATGTACACTTACCTGCATTTTCAGTACTGTAAAATGAAATAAAAAACAAGACGAGCAGTCTGCCCATGTCTGTGAGTGTCCATCACTTTTCTAGTAAAGTTTTTAAGCTCTCAAATACGCCTGCTAGACTTTCACTTGCTCTTACCCCAAAAATGTACTTGTATATTGTTGAACAGGTTAATGAACAATGTCATGGGCCAAGTATCTAGTGGAGATAGGGACTGAAACGTATGAACATTGAGAGCTGGTGATGAGGAAGAGAAAGACTGTGTATGTACACACTTCTCCCTCCAACGGTCTGTTGACAGACCACAGATAGGACACTCTGAATGACCTAAAATGATAAATCCCACATTGGTCTTTCACAGTCAGGCCAAGCCAAGCTGGCTAATACTAGGCCTACTATTGAAAAAGATAAAATGAGTCAGAAATTCACAGGTTTCAGAATTTTCCACATTTGTTCAGGTTTTCGTTCTCAAAGTCACACTTTTTGCAACATAAAAACAACAACATTGTATGTTCTAAGTCCATAACAACGCTTAAACCACATCAGGAGTCCACTTTTGAGGTCTGGGAAAATCACAGATTTTTTTTTAGATTAGTTACCCTTTAATTCAAGTGTGCAGGCACCTAGCACTACGGTTTGATTAGCGGCGTAGCACTACTGTTTGATTAGCGGCGTAGCACTACTGCTTAATTAGCAGTGTCTGTAGTACAGGCACCTAGCACTACTATTTGATTAGCAGTGTAGCACTACTGTTTGATTAGCGGCGTAGCACTACTGCTTAATTAGCAGTGTCTGTAGTACAGACACCTAGCACTACTGTTTGATTAGCAGCATAGCACTACTGCTTAATTAGCAGTGTCTATAGTACAGGCACCAAGCACTACTGTTTGATTGGCGGTATTTCTGTAGTACAGGCACCTAGCACTACTGTTTGATTAGCGGCGTAGCACTACTGTTTGATTAGCGGTATTGCTGTAGTACAGGCATCTAGCACTACTGTTTGATTAGCGGTATTTCTGTAGTACAGGCACCTAGCACTACTGTTTGATTAGCGGTATTTCTGTAGTACAGGCACCTAGCACTACTGTTTGATTAGCGGTGTATCACTACTGTTTGATTAGCGGTATTGCTGTAGTACAGGCACCTAGCACTACTGTTTGATTAGCTGTATTTCTGTAGTACAGGCACCTAGCACTACTGTTTGATTAGCGGTGTTTCTGTAGCACATGAGATGGAGTTTTCAAAATAAATGACCACTGGGTTGATGCAAATCATCATAATATAATTATGAAAGGTACAGTTGAAGTTGGAAGTTTACATACACCTTAGCCAAATAGATTTAAACTCAGATTTTCACAATTCCTGACATTTCATTCTAGTAAAAATTCCCTGTCTTAGGTCGGTTAGGATTGCCACTTTATTTTAAGAATGTAAAATGTCAGAGTAATAGTAGAGAGAATTATTTATTTCAGCTTTTATTTCTTTCATCACATTCCCAGTGGGTCAGAAGTTAACATACACTCAATTAGTATTTGTTAGCATTGCCTTTAAATTGTTTAACTTGGGACAAACATTTCGGGTAGTCTTCCACAAGCTTCCCACAATAAGTTGGGTGAATTTTGGCCCATTCCTCCTGACAGAGCTGGTGTAACTGAGTCAGGTTTGTAGGCATCCTTGCTCGCACACGCTTTTTCAGTTCTGCCCACAAATCTTCTATAGGATTGAGGTCAGGGCTTTGTGATGGCCACTCCAATACCTTGACTTTGTTGTCCTTAAGCCATTTTGCCACAACTTTGGAAGTATGCTTGCGGTCATTGTCCATTTTGAAGACTCATTTGAGACCAAGCTTTAACTTCCTAACCGATGTCTTCAGATGTTGCTTCAATATATCCACATCATTTTCCTGCCTCATGATGCCATCTATTTTGTGAAGTGCACCAGTCCCTTCTGCAGCAAAGCACCCCCACAACATGATGCTGCCACCCCCGTGCTTCACGGTTGGGATTGTGTTCTTCGGCTTGTAAGCCTCCCCCTTTTTCATCCAAACATAATGATGGTCATTATGGCCAAACAATTTTATTTTTGTTTCATCAGAACAGAGGACATTTCTCCAAAAAGTACAATCTTTGTCCCCATGTGGAGTTGCAAACCGTAGTCAGGCTTTTTTATGGCGGTGTCACATCCTGACCCTAGTAAGATGTAATTTTCTATAGTAGAGTAGGTCAGGGTGTGACAGGGGGTGTTTTGGGTTTTTCTGTTTTCTATTTCTATGTTTGTGTTCTATGTTTTCTATTTCTATGTTTTTGGGGGGGGGGGGGGGTTGATCTCCAATTGGAGGCAGCTGGTCCTCGTTGCCTCTGATTGGAGATCATATTTAAGTAGGGGTTTTTCTTCCTTGGTTTTTGTGGGTAGTTGTTTTCCGTTTTGTCTATGTACCTGACGGAACTGTTGGCTGTCGTTTTTGTTATTTTGTTTAAGTGTTATCATTAAAAGGAAATATGAGCACTTTACACGCTGCGCCTTGGTCCCCTTTATACAACCCGCGTTACAGGCGGTTTTGGAGCAGTGGCTTCTTCCTTGCTGAGCGGCCGTTCAGGTTATGTCGATATAGGACTCGTTTTACTGTGGATATAGATACTTATATACCTGTATACCTGTCACAAGGTCCTTTGCTGTTGTTCTGGGATTGATTTGCGCTTTTCGCACCAAAGTGCGTTCATCTCTAGGAGACAGAACGCGTCTCCTTCCTGAGCGGTATGACGGCTGTGTGGTCCCATGTTGTTTATACTTGCATACTATTGTTTGTAGAGATGAACGTGGTACCTTCAGGCGTTTGGAAATTGCTCCCAAGGATGAACCAGACTTGTGGAGGTCTACAATTTTGTTTCTGAGGTCTTGGCTGATTTCTTTTGATTTTCCCATGATGTCAAGCAAAGAGGCACTGAGTTTGGAGGTATGCCTTGAAATACATCCACAGGTACACCTCCAATTGACTCAAATTATGTCAATTAGCCTATCAGAAGCTTCTAAAGCCATGACATAATTCTCAGGAATTTTCCAAGCTATTTAAAGGCACAGTCAACTTAGTGTATGTAAACTTCTGACATACTGGAATTGTGATACAGTGAATTATAAGTGAATTAATCTGTCTGTAAACAATTGTGGAAAAATTACTTCTGTCATGCACAAAGTACATGTCCTAACCGACTTGCCAAAACTATAGTTTGTTAACAAGAAGTGTGTGGAGTGGTTGAAAAACTAGTTTTAATGACTCCAGCCTAAGTGTATGTGTGGTCAAGGCCAAAAGTTTTGAGAATGACACAAATGTTAATTTCCACACTTTGCTGCTTCAGTGTGTACTATGGAATACTATGGAAGTACTATGGAGTACTATGGAATACTGAAGCATAATTACAAGCATTTCATAAGTGTCAAAAGCTTTTATTGACAATTACATGAAGTTGATGCAAAGAGTCAATATTTGCAGTGTTGACCCTTCTTTTTCAAGACCTCTGCAATCTGCCATGGCATGCTGTCAATTAACTTCTGGGCCACATCCTGACTGATGGCAGCTCATTCTTGCATAATCAATGCTTGGAGTTTGTCAGAATTTGTGGGTTTTTGTTTGTTCACCGCCTCTTGAGGATTGACCACAAGTTCTCAATGGGTTTAAGGTCTGGGGAGTTTCCTGGCCATGGACCCAAAATATCGATGTTTTGTTCCCCGAGCCACTTAGTTATCACTTTTTCCTTATGGCAAGGTGCTCCATCATGCTGGAAAAGGCATTGTTCGTCACCAAACTGTTCCTGGATGGTTGGGAGAAGTTGCTCTCGGAGGGTGTGTTTGTACCATTCTTTATTCATGGCTGTGTTCTTAGGCAAAATTGTGAGTGAGCCCACTCCCTTGGCTGAGAAGTAACCCCACACATGAATGGTCTCAGGATGCTTTACTGTTGGCATGACACAGGACAAGCTTTTTTCCGGATTCCCCAAACAATCGGAAAAGAGATTCATCAGAGAACATGACTTTACCCCAGTCCTCAGCAGTCCAATTCCTGTACCTTTTGCAGAATATCAGTCTGTCCCTAATGTTTTTCCTGGAGAGAAGTGGCTTCTTTGCTGCCCTTCTTGACACCAGGCCATCCTCCAAAAGTCTTCACCTCACTGTGCGTGCAGATGCACTCACACCTGCCTGCTGCCATTCCTGAGCAAGCTCTGTACTGGTGGTGACCCGATCCCGCAGCCGAATCGACTTTAGGAGACAGTCTTGGCGCTTGCTGGACTTTCTTGGGTGCCCTGAAGCCTTCTTCACAACAACTGAACCACTCTCCTTGAAATTCTTGATGATCCGTTAAATGGTTGATTTAGGTGCAATCTTACTGGCAGCAATATCTTTGCCTGTGAAGCCCTTTTTGTGCAAAGCAATGATGACGGCACGGGCTTCCTTTCAGGTAATCATGGTTGACAGAGGAAGAACAATGATTCCAAGCACCACCCTCCTTTTGAAGCTTCCAGTCTGTTATTCGAACTCAATCAGCATGACAGAGTGATCTCCAGCCTTGTCCTCGTCAACACTCACACCTGTGTTAACGAGAGAATCACTGACATGATGTCAGCTGGTCCTTTTGTGGCAGGGCTGAATTGCAGTGGAAATGTTTTTGGGGGATTCAGTTCATTTGCATGGCAAAGAGGGACTTTGCAATTCATCTGATCACTCTTCATAACATTCTGGAGTATATGCAAATTTCCATCATACAAACTGAGGCAGCAGACTTTGTGAAAATGTATATTTGTGTCATTCTCAAAACTTTTGGCCACGACTGTAAATGTCCAACTTCAACTGTACATATATGCTACTTTGTAGCTAGTTAACATTTAATAAGCAGGTTTTGGGGAAAGCCTTTCCATCTAACAGAAGACAGTTAGGTCTATCATTACCATCACTATGTTTTTCCTGTTCCTTAATTAATTGAATCCTGGACATTTTACTTCATATTATGAGGCATGTACTACCTTGCTTCAAAGTAGCCTATAGCCAAAATCCCAACATTGAAACGGGCAGGCAATTATTTATATAAAGACTTACTCATATGCGTTCTCCTGTCCTGTTGTATTTCTTTCAACTTTCTTTCATTGTTTAGACATCATCCTAATCATATTGGCAACCCATGATAGTTGTTACATCTTTACCCCCCCCCTCTTTCTAACTGATATTTCCATCTCTGTCCATGAAACCTCTTTCATGTGCGGTGCGCATTTTAAAACTGTGGCCTACCTACTGCCGTGTGTACATTGCTGCGCCTAAAATGTGAAGAAATAAAATACATTCAACATTTGAAGCTAAACGTTCCAGTCTGTTCCATCAGCCCTATTAACTGATATGGCGTATACCTCTACAACACTACCTTGATACATATCATTGGGGATTAAGAAGTGAGTATACGCAATGCCCACTCAATAATAAATGGGTATACGGCGTATACCTGCACATACCCTCCACTACACCAGTGAACCAATGGTTGTGTGCCACATCATCGACTGTGCAGTCAGGCACCAGATTGCTTTTAAGTTCCAAAGCAGCTGTTTTTATCTAAATATCAAATCATTCTTTTCAATCAAAATGTTTAAAAAGAAACAAATTGCTTCTTAGCAAAAAACACATTTTAAAGCAAGAATTTTGCTAGGACTGTCTGGGAGTGGTCTGAGTGGGGAGGGGAAAACTGAAAACTAGCTGTTATTTGCAGAGGTTTGGTCTATTAACTTATTAACTGCCTGGTGATGTCACCAGCTGGTTAAAACTCCAGCTGAAATTTGAGGTGGTCTTTTCAAACAGCTCTTACACTATTAGAGCGTTATCATAATTTTCACAATTTCACAGTATTATTCCAACCTCATAGTGTGGCAATACACTCTAAGTGTACAAAACATTAAGAGTACCTGCTCTTTCCATGACATGGACTGACCAGGTGAATCCAGGTGAATCTAGGTATAGGCTATGATCCCTTATTGATGTCCCTTGTTAAATCCACTTCAATCAGTGTAGATGAAGGGGAGGAGACGGGTTAAAGAAGGATTTAGGAAGGTGTCCCTAACGTTTGTTACACTCAGTGTATATAAAACACAGGAAATTATGTTTTTGACTGCACTGCACCTTTAACATATGTGATTAGATGGTATGAAACATACCTATCCAGGCATTGTAAGATCTGGCATGCATCAGCAATGTCTAAGCAGGGGAACGCGACCATAGTCACTGAGTCATCTGTCCATATGTCCATCAAAGGGAGGGACAGCAAGCGTGACTGAGTGACCAGCAAAGATCAGTGTAGTTTGTTGCGTAGGAAATCTAATCAGTAGAATCAGTAGAAATCAGATCAAACACACCAGGTGAGTCAGAGGCTGACACTGCCTGGGAAAACGGGTGCACTGATTGGCAGACAGTCAGTGCTCCTTCTCTTTCTCTGTCTTTCCCAGCCCAGCCCTGCCTGCGGCTGCAACCCTGCCTGCACTTAGCTCAGAGCTCTCAGCCTCCCGCTGGTCCTTGTCTTTAGCTGCAGAGTGCTGTGGCTCCCTCCTCCCTTCTCTTTCCATCTCTCCCGCCCTTCCTCTCGTCTGTCTGTTATGGTGTTGTGGTCTCCTGATTGCTACCAGTTTCCTGCAGCCAAAACATGAATTTGTCAGAGCTCTCGGCCCCAGAGAAATCTAATCGAAATACATCAACCGTGACCACTTAGGGGGCAATTGTGACAGTTGGTGAGGAGTGGGAGACAGAGGGGGAGACAAGGGGAGAGAGAGAGAGAGGGATACGGAGGGAGTAGTATAATTAACTGTGTTTGCACGGCTGCTCACCTGCAGGCCTGCTGCCCAGATTTGGGCCCCGCTGGCTCGCTAAGTAAGTATTTGCACGCAAACTAGTGATATTTGATCCACCCCAGTGTCAAGTGCTTCAATAACGTAAAAAATTGAAGAGCGGGAGGCTCTCCCGAGTATCTCAGCTGGCAGTTTGATTCAGATTTTATAATAAGCAAGAACTGTCCTGTCGCATTAGGCACGCTCGGCAGCGCACCCCGTACCCCCCACTCTCTTCTCTCATACACACAGGCGCACACACACCCACATACACACCACTTAGCCAGAGGAAATGGACTCTCCCGCCGCCAGCCTCTCCTCTGGTGGAGAATGGCAGACTTAACCCCTTTATATCCACCCATCCATTTCTCTCTCTCTCTCTCTCTCTCTCTCTCTCTCTCTCTCTCTCTCTTTCTCTATCGCTCTCTCTCTCGCTCTCTCTCTATCTCTCTAGCTCTATCTCTCTAGCTATATCCCCCCTCTCTCTCCACTCTCTCTACCCCTCAATTTCTCCCTAGGGAGTCAGTGTCTAAGGTTATGAGTGTGTATGTGAAGTCCTGAGTGTGTCTCTAAGGTCCCGGGTGTGTCTCTAAGGTCCCGGGTGTGTCTTTAAGGTCCCGGGTGTGTCTCTAAGGTCCCGGGTGTGTCTCTAAGGTCCCGGGTGTGTCTCTAAGGTTCCGGGTGTGTCTCTAAAGTCCCGGGTGTGTCTTTAAGGTCCGGGTGTGTCTCTAAGGTCCCGGGTGTGTCTCTAAAGTCCCGGGTGTGTCTCTAAGGTCCCGGGTGTGTCTCTAAGGTCCCGGGTGTGTCTCTAAAGTCCCGGGTGTGTCTCTAAAGTCCCGGGTGTGTCTCTAAGGTCCCGGGTGTGTCTCTAAGGTCCCGGATGTGTCTTTAAGGTCCCGGGTGTGTCTCTAAAGTCCCGGGTGTGTCTCTAAAGTCCCGGGTGTGTCTCTAAGGTCCCGGGCGTGTCTCTAAGGTCCCGGGTGTGTCTTTAAGGTCCCGGGTGTGTCTCTAAGGTCCCGGGTGTGTCTCTAAGGTCCCGGGTGTGTCTCTAAGGTCCCGGGTGTGTCTCTAAGGTCCCAGGTGTGTCTGTAAGCTCCTGGGTGTGTCTCTAAGGGTGTGTATGTAATTCCAAAGCAACAGACACACCTTTCCTTGGTTCTGTCATCCATTGTGGAGCTGTGTGGTAACATGTTAATTACACTGCAAAAAAATGTATTTAAGTTAAATAATTGAAATGTATTACTTTTGAGATTATTTTGCTTTATCCAGACTATATAGCTTGTATCAAGACGTTTTAGTTTGAGACTAACCAAAATGATCATGTCATTGGGGTAAGATTGGGTTAAGACCAGGGTTGTAAAATTCGGGTAACTCCCAAAATTCCCAGGTTTTTCAGAAATCCTGGTTGAAGGATTCTGCATTTACTGCTTATTCCCTCTTTATTTCAGGATACCACTAACCAGGATTTTATGGTTACCGGAATTTTGCAACCCTAGGTAAGTCATATAGCCTATGTAACTGCAAATAGTTAGTGTTGTTTTCTCTCTTGACAAACTACTTCCAGGTCAGCAGGATACTCACGGATGCAGAACTATGAGCAGAGCCCTGGGGTGTGTATGTGTCTAACCCAGCCAGGGATTGTATGTTTGTGTGGCCGTGTGTGTCTAATTCATCTAGTGTGTAAGTGTGTGTAACCCAGCCCTGTGTGTGTGTGCGTATCTGCGTGTGAGTGTGTTTGTGTGTGAGCATGTGTATCTGCGTGCGAGTGTGTGTGCGAGCGCATGCGTCTAACCCAACCAAGATTATGCTATATTTACAGTGGGTCGCCTGGCAAAGTATGCTCTCCTGCTGCAGTAACTGGGCTGAGACAGACATCATTATGGTGCTACAGTACAACAGCCACAGAAAGAACATCTCCACTGTATTCTACGCTCTATAATCTACGGCATAAATACAGATACATTGCTTTGAAATCAATGTATTTTACAGTATTACATCTTGAATATGTTTAGAATATGCCTTACTTTTTGTTAGTGAACTGTTAGTTATCAATTTTTTCTGTTGTATAATTATTTTCTATGTGAGCTGCTATGTATTAGTTTCCATTGTTATTAATGTGTAAACTTTACAATAATATATCATTCTACAAATTGATGTTAGTGGATGATTTACACTGCCTGCATTATTACATTTTGTGCACATTCACATCACGTGCATACTATTTCTATTTTTGATAACTCTTCGTATGTATTAGGCTTGTTAAATGTGTTTTTAATAGTTATCTTTTTTGGTGTCTCATCGCATGTATATTTAGCTCTCATATCAGTGTTCGGTGTTGGGAGGCTTTTGTAACTTTGGCTATATTTAA
The DNA here is from genome assembly GCF_901001165.1 of Salmo trutta. Classification (NCBI taxonomy): domain Eukaryota; kingdom Metazoa; phylum Chordata; class Actinopteri; order Salmoniformes; family Salmonidae; genus Salmo; species Salmo trutta. Next base: position 30,476,176 of record NC_042980.1, on the reverse strand, counting down.
CTGAACTGATGAAACGTTGTTTCTCCCGCACTGTGCAGCTTTAGGCGGGCTGGCTACCTGCTGACATAGGCCATACAGAGAGAAGAAAGTATCTGTAGGAAACAGTCTAAGACCTCTTCACACATGGGACAACAAACGCAGCAATCAGACAAAAACGTGTTATATAAACCAGAATTAAAACACCTTTGCATTTTTACGTAACTTTTTTACAGCGCTGGAAAATGGACCATTTGTTTGGTGTAAATAGGACAAGTGATTGCATATGCACTGCACATTTTTGGAGAGGTTATGCAAGAGGAGCCTTTCAGCTAATTCCATCAAAGCCCTGAGAGTAGGATTAGTTTATAATTGGGCATCTTTATTTCACTGTGTTGTCCAGCAGTATTCCTCTATGTAGAGCAGCTCAGAGCAAATGGTAATCAGAGTGATAATACAGCACTTTCTCTACAGCACTGAGTTTGACCCGGCACCAGCATCCATGACGGATCAGCCAGAGTATTTATGGCAAAATGTGTAGAAATAGCAGGAAATTTGCTATAAAACTGCACATTTTCCTCTATGCCCCAGGGTAATATGTGTAGAATTACAGGAAATTAGCTTGGAAAATTCTCTCAGCCTCATTGCACAATGTGTAAAATGGCATGATATTAGCTATAAAACTGCACATTTTCCTCTATGCCACAGGGCAATATGTGTAGAATTACAGGAAATTAGCTTGGAAAATTCTCTCAGCCTCATTGAAAAATGTGGGGAATAGCATGAGATTAGATATAAAACAAATGCATTTTCTCTATGCCCCGGGCAATATGTGTAGAATTGCAGGAAATTAGCTTTAAAAATGCAAAATTATCTCAGCCTCACTGCAAAATGTATAGAATTATTGGAAGTTAGCGGTTTCGGGGGTCTCAGGTGTACTGTATGTCTATGAGAAACCTCAGGCATCCAGAGGAGCCATGCTGCTCACAGAGAAGTCAAATGACTATTTATTATTCTCTGCTGCCAAATGATGAAGATATGTGTTCAGCCTGATTTAGAAGCCTAAAGTACAGTATAGTGTGCTGGAGAGGTGACTTGAGAGTAGTACTAGACATAACAGTGCTCTCTTTAATGAGGAGATCCTGTGGTGGGCATCTTAGCGGAGGACAATGTATTCCTGCTGGTTACAGTGAGGTTGTACAAGCAGAGTGCGTACTGCAAGTACTGTAGCTGGTGGGAAGAGCAGACAGACAGGCTAACAGAACGGCAGACAGACAGAGAGACAGGCAGGCAGGCAGGCAGGCAGGCTGGCAGGCAGGCAGACAGACAGACAGACAGACAGACAGACAGACAGACAGACAGACAGACAGACAGACAGACAGACAGACAGACAGACAGACAGACAGACAGACAGACAGACAGACAGACAGACAGACAGACGCAGCAGTTTCTCACTAGCATGATTTTGAGTCTAAACTCCTCCAACTTTACTGCATTATTAAATCACATATTAATTATTCAATGACTTTCGTATCAAACAAATATTTTGCAACTTGCACCTACAAATGTGAGGGGAAACATTTATCCTATTGATAGATAAATAAATAGAGGAGTGTTTGAATTAAGTTTATTCCTGTAGTTTCTATGGCTCAGTTTACGTACAGGCAGCAAATAGGGTGTGGAGACATGGTGTGTGTCTCCCAAACAACCAACCAGGCTAACGCATCCACACACTGATGGTGCTGTACAAACACCCATCCAGGCTAACGCATCCACACACTGATGGTGCTGTACAAACACACATCCACACACTGATGGTGCTGTACAAACACACATCCACACACTGATGGTGCTGTACAAATACACATCCACACACTGATGGTGCTGTACAAACACCCATCCAGGCTAACACATCCACACACTGATGGTGCTGTACAAACACACATCCACACACTGATGGTGCTGTACAAACACCCATCCAGGCTAACACTTCCACACACTGATGGTGCTGTAGAAACACACATCCAGGCTAACACTTCCACACACTGATGGTGCTGTACAAACACCCATCCAGGCGAACACATCCACACACTGATGGTGCTGTACAAACACACATCCACACACTGATGGTGCTGTACAAACACACATCCACACACTGATGGTGCTGTACAAATACACATCCACACACTGATGGTGCTGTACAAACACCCATCCAGGCTAACACATCCACACACTGATGGTGCTGTACAAACACACATCCACACACTGATGGTGCTGTACAAACACCCATCCAGGCTAACACTTCCACACACTGATGGTGCTGTAGAAACACACATCCAGGCTAACACTTCCACACACTGATGGTGCTGTACAAACACCCATCCAGGCGAACACATCCACACACTGATGGTGCTGTACAAACACACATCCACACACTGATGGTGCTGTACAAACACCCATCCAGCCTAACGCATCCACACACTGATGGTGCTGTACAAACACACATCCACACACTGATGGTGCTGTACAAACACACATCCACACACTGATGGTGCTGTACAAACACACATCCACACACTGATGGTGCTGTACAAACACACATCCACACACTGATGGTGCTGTACAAACACCCATCCAGGCTAACACTTCCACACACTGATGGTGCTGTAGAAACACACATCCAGGCTAACACTTCCACACACTGATGGTGCTGTACAAACACCCATCCAGGCGAACACATCCACACACTGATGGTGCTGTACAAACACGCATCCACACACTGATGGTGCTGTAGAAACACCCATCCAGGCGAACACATCCACACACTGATGGTGCTGTACAAACACACATCCACACACTGATGGTGCTGTACAAACACCCATCCAGGCTAACGCATCCACACACTGATGGTGCTGTACAAACACACATCCACACACTGATGGTGCTGTACAAACACACATCCACACACTGATGGTGCTGTAGAAACACACATCCACACACTGATGGTGCTGTACAAACACCCATCCAGGCTAACGCATCCACACACTGATGGTGCTGTACAAACACACATCCACACACTGATGGTGCTGTACAAACACCCATCCACACATCCACACACTGATGGTGCTGTACAAACACCCATCCAGGCGAACACATCCACACACTGATGGTGCTGTACAAACACACATCCAGGCGAACACATCCACACACTGATGGTGCTGTACAAACACCCATCCAGGCTAACACATCCACACACTGATGGTGCTGTACAAACACACATCCAGGCGAACACATCCACACACTGATGGTGCTGTACAAACACACATCCACACACTGATGGTGCTGTATCATTCTGTGCATTCGAGAGCACTTTACAGGCAGACACATTCTAACAACACCCAGTTTCTTAACACCTCTCCATTCCCCTGCCGTGTGGTTGCCAGGGAGAGCAGTCTAGGGATCATTATGGTCTGAATGGAGTCAGAAAGCTGTGCGTGTGTGTGTGTGTGCAAGTGTGACACTCCGAGGTGCTGACGCTGCTGTCGATGGTGGGACGACGGGAGGTGGCGTCATGATAGGCTGTGGGTCACGTGGTCGAGTTACTCACGCCTTCCTGCAAACTTTAAGGAGGCATCCAGGAAGCCTGATAGATGCACACAGCACACACACACTCAAAAACACAGAGACACTTAAAAGCATGGTGACTACAAGGAGCTCCTATCCCAAATAACGGGAACACTGGCCTACAGTTAATTAGACCTACTTCAGTCTATATTTAGTATGGAGCCATTTACACTGTGTTCCTGCCCAGATACCTTGACCTAATGCTCGTCCTATTATTTCTATATTTCTTCATTCCATTCTTTTACTTTTAGATTTGTGTGTATTGTTGTGTATTGTTAGATATTACTGCACTGTTGGAACTAGGAACACAAGCATTTCACTACACCATCTGCTGAATAATATCTGCTAAATATGTGTATGCAACCAATTCAATTTTGTAAAATCCAGACAGGTCTTCAATAGTTTAGCAAACATGTTGTAATTTTGTAATTTCTAGATTTCTTGTTTTGATTATTTGTGTATTTGTATTGTTTGATATTCTGCTGCATTGTTGGAGCTAGTAACATAAGCATTTCTCTGCACCTGTTATAACACCTGCAAATCTGTGTACGCAACCAATACACTTTGATTTGATTTAAAGCTTTAGGTCAAGACCAAGGAGAAACATGGACTGTATTTCAGACTAAATAATTCCTTCTGTGAAAGTTCACACAGCATTTCCTAGATAATATGTGAGAGATGTATGTATGTACGTCTCCCCTCCTTCTCCTCTCCTTCTGCTCTCTCTTCTCCTCTCTCTCCTCCTTCTCCTCTCCTTCTGCTCTCTCTTCTCTCTCTCCTCTCTCGTCTCTCCTCCTCCTTCTCCTCTCCTTCTCCTCTCCTCCTCACATGCAATAAAGTTTGCTGCCTCATGTGGGGGGTATCTCCTTCCTTTTGAAGCCTCAGACTTTGGTTCATAATTTGTACATTTACTTTACTTGCGTCTGCATACATTTCCCTCCTGCATTTTTAAAGGCCGGGCAATGAGGGATTTTCTGCTCATACTCTCTTGCTTTGTTCTGATCACGCAAGGAGCTCCTATCCCACGTAACGGGAACACTGGCACACACACACACACACACACACACACACACACACACACACACACACACACAGTGGAGCAGTCTGTTCGCAGGGTGAATTGTGTCTTGTCTTCTGTCGTATTAAGGCCAGATGATAAGCTGAGAGATCAGACCTGTTTGTCAGGTTAAAGTAAACATCGTCTCCCTTCTAGCTGTGGACAAAATGTCCAACAAACAAATCCGACAAGATAGTTCAAATACATAAAGTTATTATAGATTTTTATATTCATCCATCATGTAGAATATTGTCAGAGAGGAGTTTATCCGATGAAGTACAGTATCAGTCATGAAACTATAACTTTTATTTTCTCTCAACTTCATCATAGAAAAACTTTTGGAAATAATAACACTTAAAAAAATTATTCCAAAACAGAAAAGATTTACGTGAACTGATCTGTTCACTTTATTATTTTAATCTTGATTTATTATCATTTTTTGGAATAATGTAAATGTATTTGTTCTTATTTTGTGGTCTATCTATATGAGTACTGATTTACTGCTATTATATTCAACAGCTTAACGTTTAGTAAACATCTGTGTTTAGCAAATGAACACACCACATTATATGAATTTATTTAATTTACCACATCTATATAATAATAAGGGGGGGCTTATATATTTTTTTGCATATCCCAACTCTCTTGAGACACCTGCAGGGAGTGGGTTCACAGCCACTGTACAGCACCAGCAGAGCAATTAGTGCCTTGCTCCAGGGCACAGTATTTCACTTTTTTTGTCAGCTCTGGTATTCATACCAGCAATCTTGCGGTTACTGGCTAAACTCTTTAACATCAAGGCTACCTGCCTACTGCCCCTACATTCACTTTTTCCTTTCAATCTTTAGACCGGTGGAGGTAATTAGTAGTATTTTCTATGATGAATGTCAAATCGAAGATTTGAAATGATGAATGTGTTTTTAGATGAAATACATAGTCAGGTGACTATGTCCCAGTGCAACAGGTCCATCACACATTAGGAGAACTCAATAGAAATGTAGTTCTTGTCAAATTCTGCTGTAGTAAAATACTGACGTTTTTACACCTGTGGGTTGCCATTGTTTTTATAGAGTAAAGATTTTTTAAAGCATTTTCTTTATGGCTACCTTTTAGCGGATACGATTAGCAAACTCATAAACTGAATTGTTAACACTCAGCTTGGACCAAAATTCTGTATCTTATGCTAATTTCCCAAATGTTGTTGTTAGACTATGATTTCGGTTGTACTGTTTTCATGAAAGCCTCCTACATTATTCTGATTCCTCTCCTCTGGTTGTGTAGCAAGCCTCCAGCATGCTCTGTTGTCTGGCCTCATCCTTTAATCAAATACAAATGAGATACATTGGTTTCGTTTTTATTTGTAGAATATGCCTATGGTCGTAGTTTTTGGAAATCAATTTGAATAGATCTATTGGTCTAATTTTCATATGCTGTTAGAGGAACCCTCCAGATTAATGAATTAATCTGTTTCCTCTCTCTTTCTATCTCCCTCTATCTCTCTCCCTCTCTCTTTCTCTCTCCATGTCTCTCTCCCTCCATCTGTCTCTCTCCCCCTCTCTCTCCTTCTATCTGTCTCTCTCCCTCTCTCTTTCTCTCTCCCTTTGTCTTTATCTCTCCCTTCCTCTGTCTCTCTCCCTCTCTCTTTCTCTCGCTCTCCCTCCCCTGTCTCTCTTTTTTCTGTGTTCTTGCCTCAGACTCCCGTCTCCCCTTCAACTGCTGTCATTTAGATTTTCTACTAACATTTGAATTTAGGTCAGCATACAGTCTCCTCTCCAAATTCTCTCTATCTCCCTCCCTCTCTCTCTCTCTCTATCTATCTATCTCCCTCTCTCTCTCCCTCTCTCTCTCTCTCTCTCTCTCTCTCCCTCTCTCTCTGTCTATCTCTCTCTCTCCTCTCCTCTCCCTCTCCCTCTCCTGCTCCTCTCTCCCTCTCGCTCCTCTCTCTCTCTCTCTCTCTCTCTCTCCTCTCTCTCTCTCTCTCTCTCTCTCTCTCTCTCTCTCTCTCTCTCTCCTTCTGCGCTCCCACCCACTGGCTTGCCAGGAACACCAGGACAGGGGCGCTTCACGCCAGCTAATCTGATTGGGACACAGAGAGTGTTTAAAAACAACAAGTACAATATAGAGAGGGTTGCAGAGGGGGTAGAGGGGGACAAGAGAAGGCCAGAGAGGGATTGAGAGAGGAGGAGAGGATAGGAGAGGGAAGAAGCAGCCTAGTGTGAGTGTGAGAATGCAGATCACGTCTCGACACTCTCCTCCCAGCCAGCAAACACAGCTCCCAGTGCTGGCACCACGCATACTAACAGACAGCCCATATGGCTTCATTATGAGAAACGCACACACACACACACGCACACATATACACACAAACAGACATACACACACTCACACTCCCAGGAAGCTGGATGTAGGTATGTGTGTGAGGGTGGGATTGAGTGAAGGCACTGTTGAGTGGTGTGTAATGTAGTGGCAGGGTGAGTTTCTCTACCTCCGGGGCTCAGTGGGAAAGCTGGCCCAATTACTCAGATTTACACACAACATCATGAATGTCCTTCACAATCGATGCACACCATGCTGTTTGTCTGATGCTTATTCTTAACAACACACTGTTATTATGGACAATTTCATAATAGGTTGTATAAAAAACATATTTAGTGGAATTATTATTCACTGTAAATCTATACTTGTTGACTAATACTGGGATATTTTTTAAAATGCAACAGTATGCTCTTCCATTTCACATAATTTCAGAAATTTTGCAGGCTACAATGCCGGAGGCTACAATAGTGGAAATCTGATTCAATGCATTTTATTCCCTCTAGCTAGCTTACAACCATCATGGAACTAGATGGGGGACATAATACCCAGAAGGAAACAGACGAGTGCTCTTCAGGGTACCTCGGCATGGGAGAGAGAGTATCTGTCCTAAAGGACCGTCTCATTCTACAGATGGTATTCATGTTCAGTAGAGAACAGGTGGCTGTGAGATGTTGGTGAACTGGTCCTTATGCAGGTCAGAGACACACTATGAGATTGATGCAGATGGATTATACTACAACATGACCGCTTTTTCATACTACACTGGAAGACCAAGGATACTATGGGATGACATTTTAGATCACAATTGTAAAAAAGGTAATTCAGATGGAATTTATACCCATTTGCTCATTGAAGACATACCTGACCCTGCTGAGAGACGGCCAGCCAATAGCAGAACAGGAGCTGACAGGTGGGCAGCTGCCACCCAATGGAGACTGGGTGTACTAGCTGAGGAAGAGTCTGGAGGTCATTACAGAGGAACTGAGAGAGAGACACAACTACACCTGCACTGTCTCCCACCTCAGTCTGGACAACAAGCTGGATGTCAGCTGGGAGCCTGATCCAGACAGAGACAGTCAGCCTACTCTCCCTTTCAGCTCCAGTGGTGATGGTGGGGATTAGTCTGTTCTGTGTTTACATTTGCGTCAGGAGGAGACGTGCTGCTGGCTCAGGGACATCACCACAGCAAATTAGCTAATGTGTGTGTGTGTGTTAAGACAGGGTGTGTGTGTGCTTGTGTATGTGTGTGTGTTTAGACAGGACATGCCAGGGACCCAGACAGACCTGTGTGGGGCCTGGGTTAGGACCTGGTGACCGGAGGGGAGGCGGAGGCCAGAAACAGAGACATTGGCTGTGTCCGAATACCAATACTTGCATCCTAAATTGTAGGCTGTTTGAGAATCCGAATATTAAATGTTTAATCGTATGTGAATTTTCAAAAAAATTTGTATGCTGTAAATGCCAGGATGGTATACTCATTTCGGTTTTTCATTTAGTAGAATTCGCTGCACACTTTTCAGGAATTGCACAGCCACAATACATTGGAAGAGGGGAGCTATGAGTTTTCATAGCTAGATCTCTTTAAGTAAACAACAAAACAACTTGGAAGGTGGCGAATAGTGGAACTTATGCAGGGGTGTTCAAATGTAAGTAGTTTTTCTTCTATTTAAAATGATCACGACTATTTAATCATACATCTTTGAAAACAGATTTGCAGCCTACTGCCTGCCGTGCCTTTAACTAGCTATGTGATTTAGTTGCTAGGACTAGAAGTTATAACTGTTTGAACAGTAACGTTAGCTACGTGGTTACTTGATGGTTACTTCATATTTAACGTTAGCCTAGTTGGGTAGCTAGATAGTTTCATAGCACATAGGGGTGTAATCATTACTCCAAACAGTTGCAAAACGTTCAGTTTTGCTACAAAAACTAACGTTTCTATTGGACAGATTCAGGTACGTCCCTTCCTGTTTGCTGAACCTGTCCAATAGAGACGCTTGTTTTCGTTGCAACTGTTTGGAGTATACACCCCTGTTATGGTGAAAGCAATGGTAAGCTGCACTCGTTACTGTTGGCACTTTTTTTCAGGATCTACATGAAGGATTCTGAGCTGGAGAGGCAGCTGTCACCAGCATTGGTGAAAAATAAGTGGGAGAACCTTAGGTTTAAGCAAAAATATACTGCAGCTGTGGGCTCCTCTCCCTCCCAGAAGGGTCCAGATGTATAGGCAGGAGTAGGAGGTGACTGCCAGGACGCACACCTTATGGCCATTTTAAAGGACATGATTAAGAAGTCGTTTTATGTATTTTGTATTTATTTTATTCATAGCTATTAATTTATTCATTTTCTTCTTGTCCTTTTTTAAACCCAAAGTGGATTTATGTTTTCTCATTGAAAAGTGTTTCTTGTTTGTAATAAACATCTGCTGATGGTGGGGTTTGCTTTCAACATTCAAAAATGCACTCTCACATCTGAGCTATCTTGTTGCAGGTGCATGGTAACAATTAGATAAGTTGAAAGAAAAAAGAAAGTAGCCAGAGCAGTGTGCCACTTTCTTTTTTCAATCCCTGTCCTCTTGGCCTTCTGTCATGTCTACTCCCGCTCCCCCTCGCCAGTGCTCGACATCTCCGGTCTACTTACCACCGGTCCTGGAAACCCACCTTTACACACACCTGCATTTCCTCATCAGTCACACTTGGACTTCATTACTCCCTTGATCGCTTACCCTTTGTATAGCACACATTTGTTATAAGTCATCAGGTAGTATTGTTTGTGTTTTCCATGTCAGACGCTGCTCTTGTTTTGTATCGTTTCATGTTCATCATCATTAAACTCACTAACTGCACCTGCTTTCTGACTCCCTGTGTCTATGTACCTTACACCTTCAGAGCTTTTTGCTCGACTAGACTAAATTAACCATCTTTGGTCTAATAATTATTTAATTACTCTTCTATAGCGGTTTTCATAGAAATTCAAAGTGCATCAAAAAAACTATGAAGCAATACATCATGAGTAGCCTAGCTGTAGTTGGCTAGGTTAACCAATACATCATGAGTAGCCTAGCTGTAGTTGGCTAGGTTAACCAATACATCATGAGTAGCCTAGCTGTAGTTGCTAGGTCAACCAATATATCATGAGTAGCCTAGCTGTAGTTGGCTAGGTCAACCAATATATCATGAGTAGCCTAGCTGTAGTTGGCTAGGTTAACCAATACATCATGAGTGGCCTAGCTGTAGTTTGCTAGGTCAACCAATATATCATGAGTAGCCTAGCTGTAGTTGGCTAGGTCAACCAATATATCATGAGTAGCCTAGCTGTAGTTGGCTAGGTTAACCAATATATCATGAGTAGCCTAGCTGTAGTTGGCTAGGTCAACCAATATATCATGAGTAGCCTAGCTGTAGTTGGCTAGGTAAACCAATATATCATGAGTAGCCTAGCTGTAGTTGGCTAGGTCAACCAATATATCATGAGTAGCCTAGCTGTAGTTGGCTAGGTCAACCAATATATCATGAGTAGCCTAGCTGTAGTTGGCTAGGTTAACCAATATATCATGAGTAGCCTAGCTGTAGTTGGCTAGGTTAACCAATACATCATGAGTAGCCTAGCTGTAGTTGGCTAGGTAAACCAATATATCATGAGTAGCCTAGCTGTAGTTGGCTAGGTTAACCAATATATCATGAGTAGCCTAGCTGTAGTTGGCTAGGTTAACCAATACATCATGAGTAGCCTAGCTGTAGTTGGCTAGGTCAACCAATATATCATGAGTAGCCTAGCTACAGTTGGCTAGGTTAACCAATACATCATGAGTAGCCTAGCTGTAGTTGGCTAGGTCAACCAATATATCATGAGTAGCCTAGCTGTAGTTGGCTAGGTCAACCAATATATCATGAGTAGCCTAGCTGTAGTTGGCTAGGTCAACCAATATATCATGAGTAGCCTAGCTGTAGTTGGCTAGGTCAACCAATACATCATGAGTAGCCTAGCTGTAGTTGGCTAGGTCAACCAATACATCATGAGTAGCCTAGCTGCAGTTGGCTAGGTCAACCAATACATCATGAGTAGCCTAGCTGTAGTTGGCTAGGTGAACCAATACATCATGAGTAGCCTAGCTGCAGTTGGCTAGGTCAACCAATACATCATGAGTAGACTAGCTGTAGTTGGCTAGGTAAACCAATATATCATGAGTAGCCTAGCTGTAGTTGGCTAGGTCAACCAATATATCATGAGTAGCCTAGCTACAGTTGGCTAGGTTAACCAATACATCATGAGTAGCCTAGCTGTAGTTGGCTAGGTCAACCAATATATCATGAGTAGCCTAGCTGTAGTTGGCTAGGTCAACCAATATATCATGAGTAGCCTAGCTGTAGTTGGCTAGGTCAACCAATATATCATGAGTAGCCTAGCTGTAGTTGGCTAGGTCAACCAATACATCATGAGTAGCCTAGCTGTAGTTGGCTAGGTCAACCAATACATCATGAGTAGCCTAGCTGCAGTTGGCTAGGTCAACCAATACATCATGAGTAGCCTAGCTGTAGTTGGCTAGGTGAACCAATACATCATGAGTAGCCTAGCTGCAGTTGGCTAGGTCAACCAATACATCATGAGTAGACTAGCTGTAGTTGGCTAGGTAAACCAATATATCATGAGTAGCCTAGCTGTAGTTGGCTAGGTCAACCAATACATCATGAGTAGCCTAGCTGTAGTTGGCTAGGTCAACCAATACATCATGAGTAGACTAGCTATAGTTGCCTAGGTCAACCAATACATCATGAGTAGCCTAGCTATAGTTGGCTAGGTAAACCAATATAGGCCAAGTGTTTGAGTGCATGCATCCTCTAAAAATGGCTTGATCAGAGGAAGGTGGTCAGGGAGATGATTGATGAAGATGGAGTCTGGTGATGATCTTGTAGAAGGCTAGCTACTCTGGAAACCAGAGGGAGTTATCTCACCACTGGACTTCTCCTTCACAATGTATGGCACCCACTTGGATGATGCCTCTGCAGCTCTGGGTGACAGAAAGCTCACCACACACAGTTCAGAACAGTAGCCAGTCGTCCTCATTACGAGCCCTCTGCCTCAGCACTGCATTCCCCTACTGCATCTCCCATTCCTCTAAAGCTTTCGGTGACTCTTCAATTGCTACAGGCTTAGGCCTACGGTACACTCAACAACATGAAAGGTCACTGGGTGGGGCTACAGTTGATCCCTTCTGGTTCATATGTGAAGCCGACACTGATAGTACTTTCAAGGGAAAAGGGAACTATAAAAAAAACATACTGCGACTATGATTTCATTTTTTTTACCGTCATCCAACTCGTAATTACAAGTCAGAAACTTGGGCATTATCCTAGAGCTCCAAATTCTCCAAACAGAAGATCACCAACATCATGATTTTTCCAGTCTGAGCTCATTTTGTTTCCGAATACCCAGTTGTCTTGAGTGCACTGAAACTAAGAAGTTCAGCCATGGTAAACTGAATACGTTTTACTAGTACATGCAAAATAGTACGTATTACGATTAGTACACAGTATGCAGTTTAAGTAAGTAGTAGGCAAGCCAGATTTGTGCCACGACCACTAAAAGAAAGGTCAACCTGTAAGCAGATTCTATTGCATTAACATTCTCTAATAGAGTACAATACATCTGGTTTTAGATCGTTTTCTTAGTTCAATATTTCCTTACAATAACTGCAATTAGATGATTTACGGTATTGTTTAATAACTGTACCATGCTTTAACCCACATTGTAATAACTGTGTTACTGTAGAATTAACAAACTAGCTGGTCCTTCTAATAGATTGAACAGAGCAGCATGGAAGACTGAGCAGACATTTTTATTGGATGATGCCGTAACTATGGATTGTTCTGTGGTTCCTGTTACTCTGCGACTTCACTGATTGAATTTATTTAAGCGTCTAATCCAGGAATTGGTGACTCTTCATTATTTTCCAGTCCTTTGTAGTTTACTGGACATGATTTGATATAAACCCATATGTTATTGTAATATAATGACATATTTGAATTGCTTGAAATCACATCAGCTAGACATTCTCATAACATTACAATTTATTTAATGTTCTCTTTTCTGTAACTGAGGCTATTGGGCTTGGCTTCATCTAGGTCATGTTAAGTTCACAGGCGATTGAGTCATCAACTATTGTCTTATTACACACATACATGGACACACACGTACACACAATAGCATGTACACACACATGCAGATATAATAGGTTATTTCATTTTCTTCATAGAAGTTGCATCTTCCTTTGGATCAATTTATTATAATTTTTTTGTATGTAATTAGATTAGAGTTGTACACTTGAATGTTTTGCCTATTTAAAGATAAACGTAAATAGCAGTATGTAAATAAATATGTGTGTTGTGACTCAGTGGGACGACACTTGTTCTTCATTTAAATGAACACATTTAATTGCTGCTTTTATGTATTGGACTTTGAAATGTTTAATGATTGATCGTTATGCAATTTCTATTATCTCAGTTCTCTTTTAAATCCTTGGTCTTTATATGTTGGTTTAAAAAAGATGGACATAATAAGGCTTTCTGCTGCTCATAGATACATTCAAATACGGAAAGACTAAAGGCATGAACTAGCTTAGTCTTGCCATATCATAATCCAAGAATCTTTGACGTCTTTGCATCGATGTCGAATATTGTCCATTGTTTACATTTCCGTCTTCCAAGAACAAGAACTCCAATACATGTTGGGCCAAGGCTTTGACGGTAAACAACGCAAACGGCAATTAATGCCATTTCATAGCTTCAAATGATGCGGGAGAATTCAGATAATGACTAGCAGACATTAAAGGCCATTTCAATTAGAAATAGATGTTTTACTTGTATTGCATGTCAACAATGGTTAATGGCTGATTAACCTGTTCCTATGGTTGTGATTAGTTCCTGTCAACACAGTGGGAGGATTACGTGAATGAACCTGATGGAGAGAGAATGGAACTCAGCGGGTTCTAATGTGGCAGAGATTGGAATCCTCAGGCTGTGGGGGGCAGCGCTTGTTCCCAGGAGATGGGTCAGGCGGGTCTGGGGGTCATGCTGTTTTTATTGGACGATAAGGTTGACCCCATCACGACCCCTGATTGGCCCCTGACCTGGGCGGTCAGACCAGATCAATCTACAGATGCACACAGCCTTTTAGAGGGAGATTAGTACTGCCTGCCCGCTGATACTGACATCAGGCTTAGGAAGCCATGGTATGGTACAACTCAGATGCATCTATTATACCAGTCATCAATACAATTATAGTGGACTCTTATGACAACATTGCTGTTAGGAGAAGATTGTGGCTTGACAGAAAATTGTGGGGAGGGGATTTCTAGGCTTCACCACATCTCTTTATGCACTGTAACAGAATAGGATTGTAGATTGTACATGTATTCTATGGCATTCCATGAGAAAACATTACTTGTCACATAATACCAGCTGGTAGACAGACCTGGTAGACAGACAACTAGCCTGAGTAATAGACATAGACAGACAGACAGACAGACAGACAGACAGACAGACAGACAGACAGACAGACAGACAGACAGACAGACAGACAGACAGACAGACAGACAGACAGACAGCAAATTATTTCCATTGAAAACAGGCCCAACCTCAGTGACCATAGAGACAGAACTATGGGAGGATACAGACAGTTTCACCATTTTCCATAATGGATTATCATTCTTCTGCACAGTATAAGCCTTCTTTCCCCCATGAAGCTAGAGAAGCTAGAGAAGCTAGAAATATATTGATTGCTGCCTGTGGACAGTGTCACCGTTGAATCATTGGGTGTATTCATTATGTGGGAAGATTCAGAATGTTGCTGATATAAATTCATCATGATTGAATAGTCAAAGTTGACAGTTCTAAAATATGTATTATAATTTGATCTGTGTTGGCAGAATTTAGCTCTGTCTGTCCAGCGTGTAGGGACTTTATTCTCTCTGGAACTCCCACCGCCCCTCTCCTCTCCCCTTGGACAAGCTCAGCTCAGCTCGGCTCATCCTGGCTTGGCCCAGCTTCACACAGTGCTGCCAACTCCACTGTAACGCTCACACAGACGGCTCTCTTTCTCTTTCATCCACAACGTGCCTAATTATCGACTTTCCCTCCGCCGGACGGGATAGTTTACGACAAAAGAACTTTCCAGTTATTGTGCCCGGAAAAGCAGGGGAAAGCCGGGAGAGGCAGGGAATAGGAGGAGAGGGCTTGGCATGGAAACACTCGGAGAAACACACTCTGTTTGGATAAACACAACATGCTCACATGACACCCTGCCAAGTCATCAGCACACACCAGTCAGGACATACCCCACTTCATCTGTTTCACAGAACCTCTTCCAGAATGTTTAGTAATATTGGATTGCATGTTTATGTTTCAATTGTATGTTTCTGGATCAAGGATTATGGCAACAGAACTGGACAATAATAAGAAATGTAAGAAAATAAACTATTACTATCATTCACATTTGTAGTAAAAAGTATATATTGTTATGATTCATTGTTTATATGATTCATGTTAGTATTATTGACTTTTAGGTAGATAAAAATGAATAAATGTTTTCAACTACTAATAGATCTGTAAACAACATACACGCCCCCGCCTCCGTTAATACTTCTTTTGTTGCTTGTTTTCCTTTTCGATTTGCATAAATAGATTACATTTTTACTTTCAATTTATGCAAACATATTTGACCCTTAAAACTTGTGTTTAAAAGTCGGTGTTTATTTTTTATTTTATTGAAACATTATTTTACAAGGACGTCTCTTGAGTGTAGAATAATTGTTCTAATCAAGATAGGTTTAGATTGATTAGTCTTAAAAAATATATAATTGTATTAACAAATAAAATGTTCACTACACCCAGGATTCCAATTAAATTTGACAATTTTCACAATGTTTTCATACGGTGTGTATTCAAGGACAAATACCTCCCTGTCAATTTAAAAGTGCTCCTCACAAATCAACTATTTATGCAAACCAAAATAAATGACTAAGAACTGTTCCTAAAGTATGCATGCATAGCGGTTCACATAATGTATCATGTTAAAGGAGAGTTATGATGACATGGATGAATGGAAAGTGATTTCTCTCACATAGAATCAGATTTATCAGACTTTTGTTTAGCGTAGCTTTGTGTTTCTTATACAGCCATACATTTATTCGTCCAGCCAATGCGGCTCTGCAAGCATAAATCTACTGGGCTGTCATGGTTCTGCCCGGCCCAACAGAGTTTGTGTGTGTTAGCTCCATCAGTGTGTGTGTGTGTGTGTGTGTTAGGGGTGAACAAACATTCATATCACGATATTTTCCACTGTCCTGATGATAACGATATAATATCACGATATACTGTACCATTTAAAATAATCCTTTTAAGAGCACTTCAGACTTAATAAATGACAAAATATTGCTTTTAACCTTATAGAAACAGAAAAGGGGCATTGCACACACACACATATATATATATATATTATTTTTTTTTACTTCTGTGGTAAACCTGTGCAAACATGAAACATAAACAAAGGTGTATGAGTTAAATAAATATGCAAAAAAATATATTTAAAGTACTCAGGATGTAAAGAAAATTAAAACAATTTAAAAAAAAAAAATTCCTGCCAAATATAAGAAGTGCGGTCTTTTTCAGCATAACACCGGTCATTATGAATTCAAGTTGTAAACCTTTTCAAAATAACTTCTTCAAGCATTAACCAGACAGTCTGTATGTTTCTCAGTTCACCATGTAACAACTCACTGCCTCCCTCTTCACAAGTTCTGTACCAGGAACACCAGCCTATTGACAGTTTCTGGATTCAAAGTTGCACTGTGGCATGTGACCACATTGGCCCCAGTGCTAAATGCTCTCTGAGGGCCTGTGGCAGGGATGCAGAAGTATTTCTTTGTCAGACAACTCACTTGTGGGAAGTTGGATGCGAGAACTCGCCACCACTCCAAAGGATCAGCCTCACTGTCTGCTGCCATCACCAGAGTGTAGCTGTCCAGCTCCTGCTCCATGACCTGTCTCTGGGTTCTTAAGGCGGGTGCACTACTAGAAGCTCCCAAGGCTCTTCTTGAACTTTTTTGCTGATTGTGGAGAGGTGGCAGCTTCTTTCTCTCTCTCACTCTGGTCATCTTCAAAAGAGAAGTCTCCCATGGCTGTGTTCCCTACCAGGAGGGCTTCTGTCTCAGAGGCAGCTCTCACCTCCACCAGCTTCTCAGTGGTCATGTAGGTGGTCTTGAACCTTGGGTCCAGAAATGTTGCCATGGTGAGCAGCTCATCTGTTTCATGGTCGGTGTATTTGTCATTCAGGTAACTGAGGACCCTCATCTTAATCTCTTGAGTCATTTTGGCTTCAACCTCATTTGATTTCAGAGCCTCCGTCTTGAACAAATGGAGGACAGGCTTCAGATAGGACACACCCACGTATGTCTCTCCTGACAGGGCATGTGAAATCCTGGAGGGGCTTAAGTGCTGCAGTGATAGATTCAAAGACATCAATGTCTTGCCAGAAGGGTGCAAGGTGCCGTGTTTTTGTCTGCTGCCAGTACTTGTGTGACGGCCTTTTCCTGCTCCAGGACACTTTCCATCATCTGCAGTCGAGATCCCCACCTTGTCGGGGATTCCATGATGGGCTTGTGGAGGGGCAGGCTCAGTTTATCCTGTGCACTTGTCAGGGCCTTCTGATTCTTCCAACTATAGGAAAATGTGCTGACCACTTTCTTGCACACTCCTGTGGCCCGGGAAACCCAAGGTTCATTTTGGACACTCCTCTCTGAAAAATAAAATGGTGAAAAAGAATTACATATGAATCACAATTACTCAATAGAAATAACATTGCATCTCCTGTAATTACAACAATTTACAGCATGGACACTGGACATGATTACACATTTAATCCATCTATAGATTTACATAGAGAGCTATGTTGCTTTAGAAAATGGGATAATTTATTGAGTAAGCTATTTATTTTTGAAAGAGAAAGGATAGATGAATATATTGAAACCATAGGCTAATGTCTCAATTATAAATAAAATCAATGTAATCCAGGAAATGTTTGGATATTGCACACATGTACAAATTACAAATATTATAGATTTGCATAGCTGTATATATTCGGCTTAACGTATAAAAATGATCAGGCAGTGTAGACAGCTATAACTTTAAACAGAGGAGATAATTAATACAATAGTTATTCTGCATTTTAAGTTATGTTGTTTTTAAGTTATGTCATTTTTTAACCTAGCTCTATGTGTTTTGGACGTTGAAACTTACCAATAACAATGTGTAGCCTGTCCGAAACACCCTAGTCTTGTCCATTTGTTCAGCTCCAATGACCATGAAAGTGCCTCCCTCAGCCCAGCTGCAATTATTTCTCCGGTGTGGTCGTCTGGGAAATAAGAGGTCTGAAGGCATTTGCTTGGCAGCTTCCAGTTGTCGTCAATGCAATGACTCGTGAGGCTAAAGTATTTCTCTGTGGTCCGGCTTGACCATAAGTCGGCAGTGGTAGAGAAGAATGCAGTGTTACGGATTTTGTTAGCAACTCTGTCCTGATTTTCTGTGGAGAGTTCTGGTAGACATGTTTTGCTGAGGTATTTATGTTTTGGGATCTCGTATCTTGCGTCTAGAGTTCAAATCAACTTTCTGAAGCTGTCTTTCTACACAGTTTGAATTGGTTCCATGTCTTTCGCGATGTGATACGTAATTGGACTTATCTCATTCCACTTCTTGCTCTCCTTGTCATAGGGAGTACCACTAACGAATGATGCCTTGATTGATAGCTGAATGCGGGTCTGGCTTGAAGATGTCTTCATATTTGCGCACGTAGGGTTTTCAGGTGGTGAAAAATATTGCTGGTGTTTCCACCTTTTGGCTAGCACAATGCGTCGACAGGACTTACACAGTACTGTTTGTTGGTCGAGGTCGGATACCATAAAGCCAAACCAGTTCCAAACGACAGAGGAGGCCATCTTTTTTCGAACCGGTTCTTTGTCGTCCTGCAAATCAACCTCAATAGCGTTATTGTCATTGTCTTCGGTCATCCACAATGCTTGCTAACACATTTTTGTGCTTGATTTTCGGACACTTTTGCTATCGAAAGGAATTTACTATACTAAATGTTTGCTTACTTTGCAGTTACGCATGCCTGTTTGTTGACTTTGATTGGCAGGCAGATTGCGTGTAACATCCATGCTTCTATTTTTTTCTTTGCTTAAAAAGGCTGTTTTTAGTAAAATATAAAGAATTTGAACTAGCCCACTAGGCTGGATCATTCCACAGAAATGTTGAACTAAACAAAAATTCCTTATTTCATACAGTAATTCATTTATCATGATATGCATGACATGGCAAAATCCATATCATGTCACAACGTCATACCGATATTCACGTTCAAACAGGTATACCGCCCACCCCTAGTGTGTGAGTGTGAGTTCTCTATTAATGTGTGTGTGTGTGTGTGAGTTCTCTATTAATGTGTGAGTTCTCTATTAATGTGTGTGTGTGTGTTCACTCCATCAGTGTGTGAGTGTGAGTTCTCTATTAATGTGTGTGTGTGTTCACTCCATCAGTGTGTGTGTGAGTTCTCTATTCATGTTTGTGTGTGTGTGTGTATGTTTGCTCCATCAGTGTGTGTGTGTGTGTGTGTGTGTGTGTGTGTGTGTGTGTGTGTGTGTG